>NC_052502.1:8038203-8338203 GCF_016617805.1 Bactrocera tryoni | reverse complement strand
CCCAGCAGGAAAAGTGCAGGATGAGGTTTATATGCACGAATTAGTTCCTCAATTTTTGAGTTATCGACACATGTTCTTTTCTTTCAAGAAGCAGCTAATTTAGTATAATCACCGCTATCGAACCACTATAGCATACAGCTGGCATAGAAATGTTTTTGTATGGAAAATATTTTTATTTGACGAGATATCTTCACAAAATTTGGCATAGACTATGATCCAAAGCATTGCTGCAATCTCCGAACAAATCATTCAGATCGGCCCACTATAGCATACAGTTGCCATACAAACTGAACGTTCAAAATCAAGATACATACAACTATTTTTATGACTTTCTATGCTATAAAACATGAACCTGTAAAGGGTATTATGCTTTTGTCCAAAGTTCTAACATTTATTTTTTTAATTTTCACGTGACGCCGTCACATCCCATTAATAGTCAACGACCAAATATACGAAATTTCACCGCACTCGTTTAGTTAGTAATTTGTTTTTGTTTATTTCTTTCATGTGTTACCTTTGCTTTTGTTATACTATGTATTATTTCTTTTTCGTACTCATTCCACATTTTTCGCCTTCAAATAAACTCCGAAGTCGCTGTCTGCGTTTGCGTTTGTGTTTTTGTGACTGGTTTTCTACTCGCTGGTTGTTTGTTGGCTTATTGGCTCATGTCTTATAGTAGCTTATTGCTCATTGTTAATTTTTAACCAGTCTCTTATTGTTTTTGTACACATACCCACCTATTGTTTTTGTTTTCTGTTAATTGCGAACGTCCACACTTGCCTGTGACGGCGTCGGTGACTTCGTTTTCGTACTAATTTGAAATTCCAAAAATGTGAAACTCAAGTCCAAGAAATGTTAATACCAACGAAAGAAAGACAACAATAAAGAAAGTGTTTTTGCGCTGCGCGTGCTTAGGCCATGCCCCTGTCATTCCACGAAGAAAGCAGGCAATAATTTTTAAACAAAACCGTAAAGTTAACGTTTAAAATTAAACGGTCTTCAATTGGCTGTAACAGGAACCTGGAGAAGCGTCTCAGTCAGTTCATACTTATTTTAATAACGAATTCAAAGGGTTTCTTTTCTGTATCCCAGAAATAACGGACAAGAAGGCTTATATGGTGTTCAGGAGCTGATAAAATGAATATTTTATTTATTTTTAGTCAGAGGAGATAAACGCATTTTTCTCGAAACATTGTTTCCAGATGCGGTGGGGAAAACTTCTCAGTTGATTTTTATTGATATATGTACATGCATACATATGTACATATGTATATATGTATATCAGTTAATGATCGAAGCAATCCCATTTTGAATACTAATTTGAATTGTAAATTTGGGAAACCATCTTTTAATTCCGTTGCTTTGGTCTTCCATCGAAAAGATGTTACTAAACATTTTTAGAAACCATCTTTCGCCTTCACCTTTCCGGTATTCTTAACGAAAGGCAATATTAACTGATAAACTGACCCTATATTCTGACTCTTTCTTCTAGTATATTCAATATTAATATTGATTCATATGTACAATGTGTGTCTTGGGATCTAGACATAGAATGTTATATTTCATCCTAGTTCAAGATTTTTGATTTGTCATGCTATTTTGATATGATTTCACATACATACTTAAATACATACTTATGTATGTATGGAGCAAGTAGAGGATTTCAACCAGTTTTGAAAGCTCCGAACCCACAAGATGTCTGCAGCAGTCCCTCCTAATTTCTCTCTTCAGAAAACTACAATCGAAAGTTTCAACGGGACTAAAAAATACAGACACTAATGGTTTTTTTTAGAAGATTTACGAAATCTTCGCTCAAAGTTGGCATTAAAATAAAATTTATATTTACATATATTATACGAGTATAATATTGGTGTCTCAAAATCACCAGTAAAGTGTTCTTGTACTTTAAGGGAGAACAATATTTTCGAAAAACTGACTGCTTAGGACATAAGTATAAAACCCTCAACAGGGTTTATTAAGTTTGCCCCGAACTTTATAACAGCCAGATAGAAACGTCGGAAGTTCTATAAAATTATCCTACAGTTTTTGAGATATCCATCGGAAATTTTGCATACGTCTTTTTTCCTCAAGAAGCTGCCCTTTTATCGGAACCGCCGACATCGAACCACTATAGCATAGTACTTGTAAGGAAAACTTTTTCATTTGACGAGATATCATCAAGGAATTTGACATAAGTTATTGTTTAAGGCAATTGTGCAATATCCGAAGAAATTTTCCAGATCCGATCACTATAGCATATAGCGGGCATAAAAACTGCACGATCATCAAGTTCTTCTAAGAAATATCTCGTATTTTTAGAAGACATGTAATACATGTCTTCGTTGCTACCGAAGTTAACGTTTTTTCTTGTTTTGATATTCTTTCAATCAGATCCAGCGCCAAAAAGCGCTAATTTCGACGAAAAGTTTTGAAATCAACAGCCCTTACTCCTCAGCCTTATTATAATTAATATTTATAAAGTAATGTGACTACCAAATTTTACTTAAAATAATTAATTATACAAAAATTGTATTTTTTCCACCAAAAATTACCGAAGTTTCGCTGAAACCCATTTGAAAATTTCCCAAATCAAAACCAAAAAATCGGCGCTTACCTGTTTTGGCGCAGCAGCCAACTTGTTGTAGGTACTTATAACTTAATTTTAAATCATTTTTTATTGCCAACTTTACATTTTGCCCATCGCGCATTTTGCGGTTGTTGCCGTTGTCAGTGTTGTTGTTGTTATTAGTTGTTTTAAATAAAATTTAAAAATCTTGTCCCAAATTCAATGTTGGCCGACAGCGACGGGCGGGCAACAGGCAGCCGGAGGCAAAGGCAAGCGAGCGGGCAAACACGTTTTGCCAGATACTTCAAACCATAACCGCTTCTCATCGGTAGGCAGGCAGCCACAAACACACACGTAGTACATCGTTAGTAAGCGCTCGTACAGCGCACAGCCGCACAATAATAACAGAAACAGCGAAAAGCAATTCGACTTCAAAATATGCCGCTCACTACAACATAACTCAGCTTACTGCCAGCAATACCAGTATGACGCACGCACATATATGTATGTACATACATGCATATGCATATGTACTCGTACATGTGTGTTTGACGTTCCGCCCAACACGGTGTCCCACTCACTCACTAATTTTACCTGCCTTTATTCAGCTCACACTTGGCCCGTCGGTTGGCAATTCGACATAAACAACAACAGGCAATTGCATTGTACTTAGCTTGCATCAACATACATACATACATACATACATATTTGCATATGAACCTATACGAGCATGTGTATATATAAGTACGTATGTATGTAAGTGCTGTGCAGCGCTGTTGTTGCACTCATTGTATGGCATTTCTTGCTTTTCATATTAATTCTTATTAACTTGCATTTACATTTTTTTGTTTTATTCACCGTTGCCTTTGCCTGACATTCCAGTTTCCTCATGACTTTGCTCTGCAAGTCTCTTAACACTCTTGCCTGTCGTCGCAGCACTCGAGTGCGATCTGTGTTGTTTTAAATATATTTCATTTAACCATTTTACGAGTTTTACTATTATGATTGTTTACCTATGCGCGACGCATTGTCAGATATACATACATATGAATGACTGTATGTAAGGCTGGCTGCCAGCCCCTCGCAATGTGGGTTCTCGATCAAAAGCGATCATGCAAAAATCCATTTGTTGTGATGCCGATAACTGGTTTGCTCTAGCTGACTGCCTGATTGTTTAACTGAATGTTAGTATCATTGTCTGCACGTAGTACTTTTCGATATAAACTTTACATCGGCAGACCTTGTTTCTGCCACAGGTATTTATTTTGACTAGCCTGATATGTATGTATGTAGCAGATGATTGTCAAGTATTGTTGGCCCTTAGTAAAAATAAGCATCTAACATCTGTAAACATCTGAGGTCCCCACGGTATGTTACACTAGAGGACGTATCGATAGTGAGGCCCGAGAGTCTGTTAAAATTCGCGTCAAGCCCAAGCATCTAGTAACTGAACTCCATCTGGTATCGCAATGGACGAAAACTGGTCTATGCGTGGCTCATTGGCCTGCCAGATAGACATAACCTAACCTTGTAAAAATAACCCTCAATATCGACACATTCACGACCCTATAAATTTTCATATCAAACTTGGTCCAGAAAAAAGTTTTCTCTAATTCTGGCATTTTAGACTATGCCACGAAATACATACATACATATGTTCCCAAAAATTATCTTTCAATTTTGACTTTATCCCTATAAATATTGTCTCTCTCAAGTCGAATCGTCGATATTAAGCTCTCCTCTTATTTTTTTTTTACATCAAGAACTTAGTAACTACTTTATGGAGGCCTAACATCTTTAATACAAATCTGGATTATAACAATTTAGTCTATATAAAGACATTTTCAAACAGCAATTCCAGCTAAATAGTTGACTGAAAAATTGTTTAAAAAGTAGCTTGACTAATCTTCATCGAGTACGAGTATTATTCAGAGGAGAAGGTACATACATATAAGACAAATACCAGGGAATTTTTACTCCGAATAAAAAAATTACATTTTTATTTTAAATTGTACTGAGCGAGGTATGTACATAAAAATGTTGGGGCCTGCTTTCCTTCATCACCTGATTTAACAGGCCCACCATACTGAAAAAACATTTTTAGCAAAATTCGTTGTTTTTATTTAAAAATAGCTTCCTTGAAGGGCACTGATTATAGAGACCCTCCAACTTTTGATACCATTTTTAGTACGATTTGATATCTGCTTCAAAATAGGCCTCAGTTTCGGCAATCGCATCTTGATTCGACGAAAATTTCTTCCCAGCAACAATTCTTTTGAGATCTGAGAACAGAAGATTGCCGCTGGTGGCCAGATCTGGAGAATACGTGGGATGCGAAAGCATTTCGAAGTCCAATTCATGGATTTTTGACATCGTTTTCATAGACTTGTGACACGGTACATTGTCTTGGTAAAACAGAGCTTTCGGTTTCTTCAAATGCGACCGTTTTTTGGAGATTTCGTCCTTCAAACGATTCAACAACACGTTGTAATTGTCACAGTTGATGGTCCTTCATTTTTCAAGGTGGTCAACAAAAAGTATACAAGGTTGTCAATCGAAAATTATAAACGCCATAACCTTCACAGTCGACTGTTGCGTGTTTTTTCACGCTCTGGGGCGAGTTCTTCTTGTGCAGTCCGCACGGATGGTTGTCGATTGGACTACGGAGTGAAATATTGGATCCATGAGTCATCCATTGTCACATATCAACGCGAAAACTCAGCTTTATTACGCTTGAACATCTCCATACAGTGGTCCGAATCATCAACTCGTCATTGTTCTTGGTCAAAAGTGAGCTTAGACGGGAGTAACTTTGCACAGAGCTTTCTCACACCTAAATATTTGTGAAATAATGTGCATGTTCTGTTGATATCTTTAGAGCGTCTCTAATGTTATCATTGAGCGATAGCGATTCCCATTCACAGCAACGTGCCGGCCTTGATCATCACGGAAGAGATACGTCCCAATCACGCCGCCGGCCCATAAACCGCACCAAACCCGGATGCAATGGTGACTCATGGAGTACTTGTAGATTGTTGCCTGAGCAATAACTCATATTTTGCTTATTGACCAAGCCATTTTTCAAGAAATTAGCCTCATCGCTGAAGATGATTTTTCAATGAAAATTCGGATAATTTTCAAGATTTTGCTTAGCCCAATTCACGAACACACGACGATTCTGGTGATCAATCGGCTTCAGTTCTTGCGTCAATTTGATCTTGTAAGGATGTAGGCCATTTCGCAAATAAGCCACAACGACGTCACAGAGATGCTCAACGCTTGAGAACCACGTGTGAGAGACTTATTTGGGTCTTCCTCAATTGATGCGCTAGCGTCAGCAATATTCTCGACACTACGGGCAGTTCTTTATCGCACTGGCATCGGAACGTTTTGTACTGTGCTAGTGGATTTGAATTTTTCCTCGAGACGCTAAATTTTTGATCTGACAGAATGATTATGACAACCATAACTTGAATGTAGCGCTCTTAAAGTTGAGGCCACTGACTTCGAATTTCGATAGTAAATTTTAATAATTTTGATTCGTTGTTGGATCGTACATATATCTTTCCAGATCTTACTGAAAAGAAATGTCAAAAGCGCGAAAAAATATGGCGTCGTTTGTATCAAATCTATTCTAAACTATTACAATTCCACTAAATCACGATTTTTACTTATAAAATTATGACAGTTAATCTCACTGCTAAACAAAATATCAATAAAAAACCCGCTTTACACACCTTAAAATATAAATTTTCGAAATAAAAATGTCATGTCTGCGAGAATAAAGCATCTCCAGCAACTAATTAGCAACATTTCAGTCACATCTAGAAATTATGAATATTTTAGTAAATAATATTGCGACTCGCAGCTCGCGATTTCAGCGACTGATTTAACTTTGACAACAATAAAATCGCAATTTTTATGCGAGAATAATTTTCACTACTAATTAACAGTGCCGTGCAAATAGCTAATTATCACACGATGCAAACGGACGGACAGTGGCGAAACACGCTTGTAAACAGTTACAGAGTGGCACGGAAATTTCAGCGAATTCTAACGAAATATGCCACAAATAATATTAATTGCTATTTGCTTAACGGAAAGCAAATAAAATCGTAGTTAATTTGCAGCTAATTGCCGCGCACTGCATTGGGTTTTTAGAATGCAAATACTAAGGCAATTGACGGTTTAATGCTTACTGTAAAAATATGCAGGGAAGCAGAAATATGGATACAGAGTTGACTGAGTCTATGGATAAACAATAGTAAATATCAATATGAATATCAGTTATTTTAATTGTGAGCAAAAACAAAGCAAAATAATAAAGTAAAGGAAGTAAAGAGTGAGGAAAAGAGAGAGAGAGAGAGAGAGAGCCAGTGCACAGCTGAGCGCTGCGCTTTTTTAGCAGTGATTTTTGTTTGTATTTACTAGCTTAACTGTCAGTTTGACGTTTATAGCCAAGTCAAGTGTCATTTGGCCAGTGAGTGGCTCAAAACATACACGCTCTCTCGCTGCTCTTTGTGTTAGTGCGTCATTCAAAACAATTTGTTGCGCTGGCTAAGTGCGAGCGCCAACTTTTCGCTTTTCGAAGCGTCAATAAAAGTGATTTTAATTAAATGCCTTTTGTGACTTTTAATTTTGGTTTCTAGTGGCTCCCGATCAAATTGTGGCAACATTGCAATTGACGTGAAAAGTAATTGAAATTGAATATTTGTGTGTGTATGCAGCAAATAAAATAAAATTGTTGTGCATTTAGTAAAATGAAGTTGAAGAGCACGAGAGCGAGAGCGACTTGCATGAGAAGCCATAGCAATGCCGCACACACATACATACTTAGCATATTCAAAGGCATTGTTGGCAGGAGAGCAAATGAGCGTTGCGCTCGCGCTTAAGCTTGGGTTGGCTTAAAAATTACTCAGCCACTCGATCAGTCGGTTATTGCTACGCGACACAAACCAAGTCTTATTTACAAATTTCAATTTTAATGCATTTTCAACTTTTTTCCCACCAAACAGCAGCTGTCTAACGAATTTTACATATCAGTAAAGTGAAAAAATATATTCGAAATTGTTTTCTAAAATTCCAATGAAAGTGAAAACCGCGAAATCATGCAATCGTTGCAATACAAAACTAGCAACAATTTTATTTGGCAATAAAAGCAACTCGAAAAAGTAAAATTTCAGCGCACAAAGTTGCAAAACGCATTTGGCCACATAATAATCGCAACAAAAGAAATTCATAAATACCCGAAAAAATAGTAAAAAAGTGAAATTAATTATAACAAAAGTCAAATCAACACAAAAGTGAGCAAAAAGCTAGAAATAAAAAATAAAGTGAAAAAAGCAAAAGAAAAAAATCAAAATCACTTCCATTCAAAAGTAAATAAAAGTGACGGTTGTGCGTCTGCGAATGACAGCCAACCAAGTGAGCAGCGACTCGGCTGCCAAAAAGGCTGCTACACTACCAACAATAGCAACAAAAACAGCAGTAGCAACAACAATGCTGCCAACAACACAAGCGGCCACGCTCAGTTGTGGAGTTGGCGCATCTAAAGCGAGTAACGAAACAACATTTCGAATACAAAAGCAAAATCAGCAACAACAACAACAACCACAGCAACAGCAACAAACAATGCAGACGACGTCATGCAGTAAGCAGCAGCAACAACAACAGAGCAAGCATGCACAACTACAACGAAACTTACTCATTGGATTAATTTTAACAGCATTTTGCGCACAGGTGAGTCGCCGCAACGCATACAAAAGCAATTTCTTATACATGTAAATATGTACATACATATGTATATTTATGATCTATAAAAGTTATTATATATGTACAGTGAACTAAAGCTAAAGTGTACATAGTCTGAATTTCCAAAAGTTCGAAAAGTGCCAAAAAAAAATTCTTCAAACTTTGGGAAGTGGTTATGTTCAATGTTCGACCACTCCCCTATTGTTCTTCAAACTTTGAAAATTTTATTTTTTACTCTATTTTCCTATGGAGCACATACATACAAGTACATACATATATGGGTACTTTTTAGCCGAATTAAAGTACTAAATTTAGATTCAAATTAAGATATATAGAAAACAGTTCCAAGTTCAGACACATTATTGCAACAGAAAATGCAATGTGATCAAATTTGACCCGGACTGACAAAGAAGCAACCATAGTTTCAAATATTTTAATATAAATCTAAAACTTACCGATCCAAACGGTGTTAGAACTCCGAAAGTATAGCCCTTGGCCGGTTAAAATCCTGGTCAATGCCGGTAACGTAGAACCGGCTGTTGTGGAAGTTTTGGCGTAAATCTTTACTATCGCCTTCAAAATAGACTGTCAAGTAATAATGAAATTTTCCATATAATCCCTATAAGCTTTGACTGGGTTGACCTTCAATGCCTTCTGCGATGTTTGGTTTTCGGTTTCGGCTCATTTGTCATTTGTTGTCAGCTTTTGATAGAGCCTCCATCGACTCTTTGCAGATGCTCGATTTATTTGGCTTCTCCTTCATAATTGGTTTCCATTCGTCTATTCCGAAAGCGGCAATCAAATGCGAATACGAAGTCTATTAATTTCTTTGCGGGGTATAAGCTTCAGTTTGAGGCCTGCTACGGCGTCGCTATTTTTAGCAACGCTACCCCTTAGGAAGTCCAAGCCTGGTGCGTGCACTTGAAGTCACTGTAGTCTTTCAGCGTTTCCGAGAAATCAAGCCGGGCAGTGATCCGCCGGGTTGTCGAGTACACCGATAAGTACCAGACTCGACAATTTGACGTCGATCTCTGCCTATATTTAGTTTTTTGCACACAGTTTCTAATGGTTCGTTGTGGGAACGGTTCCTCTTCTGCGAGTTTGGTTTGACGGTTCGATGGCTTCCTTTTCAGGAAACTTTGGTATTTCTCCACTATATCTACTGTAAGTACAAATACTGCCCTCTAGTACCGGGATATCCTCATTTGATTCTGATACTTTTTTCGCTTTTCACGTTGTACCTTACCTTTGGCTGTCAGTGTACTGGTTGGTACTCATGATCGTCTTGGAGGTGGACGGTTCCATATTAAGGATTTGGATATTTTCGTTGGTACCTTTTGTTTTTCAGTCTCTGGTGGTGTGCTTTGGCTAGTACAACCAGTAGTACTCTTGTTCGTCTCTCGACTGGAGATGAGAAGCTTGTGTTTAGCTGATTTCGTTATAATGACCCGTTCCGGCCCCTTTGTAATGTTTGTCCTTGTTCTTGTCGAAATTTTACTCATCGAGGTGTCATTTGTCGTTGTTGTTGTTATTTTTGTTTTCGTTCATTGTCCCGACTGCCGGATAGGGTTGGTCACTCGTTCCATGAGCCGGTTCGCATTGAAAAAGCATTTATTATCTCCGACCTCGCAAGAGCATCGAAGGGAACCGTTCGCTATCAGCTACTGAATTAGCGCCGGCTAAACATTCAACCATAACTCGACAACTTGGCTTAGGGTGATGTTAGTGCGGGTATCCTCACACTTTACGGAAATTTATAGAAATATATCCCTATATTCGGAGCAGTATGTGATATGCCTTTTGGTCCCACTAAAATCGAACAGTGTGGCAACCACACTCTTAAACAAAATCACTTTTCCTCTTCTGACATTTGAATGTTTATTTCCTTGTGATCGAAAACAGAGTCACGTTTACTAATTTCCACCTTCACTTTTTTCTTTAATTTGCATTCCACTTTGCGTAGACTATTTAATGAAAATAAGAAGCAGAAACCCCCATTCTGTCTACAGCATGAGTAAAATCAAAAGCTCCATTTAAAAGTCAAGTGTTTTGTTTTTCTGCTTTGTAGTTTATTTGTACGCTTATAAACTCACTTCTCTACACTTTGCTTTCCAAAAATATTTTAGCGGAATTTATGTGCCACTTTAGTGTTTTCAAGGTTTCCCCCATTCAACTCTCTGTTAAGTTGAGATCTTTTGTGTCGTTTTTACTGTTTCAAATGTTTATTTTAACTTTGTGTTTGAATTTAAACCTTTAAACGCAACATTTTGGGCGTTACTTTGTAACTGCCGCTGCACTTGTTGCAGGATTATGTAATTTTCATAATTTGAAAAAATAGTATATATTGGTTGCCACCTCTAAAAACGGTGTACTAACCGGGTTGCCATGTATAATTGGTTGTAAGCGGGTGAAGGACTGACGATTGGACTTACATTCATGTGAGTGACTATATGTTTTTTGAAGATGTGTAGCTAGGCACTACACTATTTAGCTCCAGCTTAGCTTCCTTTCCCTTTTTAATTGAGTTACGACAGCTTTGCATATGAATACGTTATGTTTGAAAAATACCTAATTTAGTTCGTAAAATTTACGAAACCTTTTTATATATGCCTATCTTTTTATATCTTCAAACTCATTTTTTTTATATTTTTTTTTAAATACAAAGTCCATCAGTTGTTTTGTAACTCTGTTTTATTATAATTTTCCATTTAATTTGTCTTAAGTTGCATATAAAATTACATTATAATAGACAATGACACATTTGCGCCATTCGTGACAGCTTGTCACAATGTCAGCTGACCATCAAATGTCACCCGACAGCAAATCAACTCACTTACGTGTATGCTGCGTTATGTGTTCCAACACGACAAGTTGCGCGAGACGAGTGAAATCGATAATGTTGTAGACATGCGAAAATATTTATAAAATACTCAGCTAAAGATTTTGAACAATAATTTCGTGATGGGTGCTTTGATTTCTAGGTATAAAAGATGTTACTTGACGTTTATCAAAGACGAACCAACGTTCGAGAAGAGGGACTTGGGCGTTGAATAATCTTAATTCTTCACTAATTTCTATTTAGTACGATGTATTGTATTAGTGTCTGTTACACGAAACTGGATAAGATCCTTGAAAAAATGCGAATCGGATGCAGGAAGTGGGATCTCGTGTGTGGAGCGCAGGCAACCCGAAAACCGCTGTCATCGGTACGGTCTAGTTATGCAGCAGTCTAGACGCTACTAAAGTAGATGTGACTCCTAACTATAAATATATCTTCGTATGACACCTTCATCCACTTCCCAAGCTGACCCTCAAAGTCATTAATATAGGATCTTGCAAATATGGGACAATCAAGAAGAAAGTAATGATATGTTTTTACCTTGACTCCTTTTAAGCAAATTTTGATATTGGTTTCCGGTAAGATTTGTAAGATTTTCAACCTTACCGCGTGGACACCAATAGGACAAGTTATAACTCATAAAATTAGGGTAACTTTTCTTATGATTTACTTTGGGCCAGAAGAATCTTGCGACTGCCGTGACTGCGACTAGTCCAGTGCACCCAGCTCCAGGCCGAGGTAAAGGTGACCGCACACAACCGATCCAGTCTCACTCTAGGGATAGCGAGGCTGAGGTACCTGAAAAATGACCCCAGTAATTAGAGAATGCCTATACTTGTTGAGGACGAAAAGCTTCCTGGTCCTCTAGCAATTTACTTTGGACCAGAAGAATCTTGCGACTGCCGCGACTGCGAGTTATTCAGCGCTCATCAATCTCCCGGCAGGTCTAGTTGACAAAGAGTAAACAGCAAGATGACAGCGAGTCCCACTCTACTTTGCCAACACATCAGTTAAGCAGTTGCCTGCGACATCGCTATGACCTGCTACTAAAACTAATTTTTTTAGGAGTTATCAGATGTGGTTGAGAGGTAAAAAATTACAAAAGAACAATATTGGAGCTTCTGAAACTACGGATTTGGATTTATATGCCACCCAGGACTGTAAACTCTACAGCATTCGTCAAAATTTTTTGGTGAACGTTCTTTTCACTGTAATAACAACAAGAACTGGGGTCTCGTGAGGTCCCACTTTCGTTTAAACCCCACATAATTCAAATTTCAAAGTGTCAAATGACTTTTTTGTTATAAACGTTACTCAAACTTGTCTATATTTAAGGTGATTACGCGATATTCTGAAATATACACGTTACCCGTAGGCTTCTGTTCTCAAAATGTGCTCGATACTTTCCAACCCTTGCAACTTACTGCTTGGTTTGTAGAGGCAATATAAAATTGATCTCCGCAATTTGAGTTTCTCGTCGACAAAGTGGCAGACTGTGGCATCATAACACCATTCTCACATTAGCCACACACACCCACACATACACCATGTAAAATTGTGGGTACAAATTAGAGACACATGAGAAACAAGAAATAATAATGGCCTGAAATTATGCTGGTAATAAATGCCATAATTGTGCCAGCACGCAGCTAGAAATGTACCTACATATGTATAGGGAACTTTTATACATACATACATACATATTCCTATGTAGGTATTTTCTCATATGCTCGAAAAGCTTGCTACCAGTCAAGCAAAATTTCAGCCATTGTCTGGCGTTTAAATTGCCATCAGCCAGCCACAAGTTTTGGCGGTGAAATTTTTCACTTTTCTACTTCTGCCACTTAATCTAGTCAGCGGCTTTATATGGATGAATGTGTTGCCTCTAACGTGTGCTCCACCTTTCCCCTAGGTTTTTGCTTAAATGTTCCTCAAACAATAATTTGCATAAAATAACATATAGCGAAGCTCTCAGGTGGTGCTACACCAATATATACCAACTCTACTTATACATATATTTCATATTCATTACTTATTTACCAACGCTCGGCATAGTTCTCGTCATCCGTCAGCCACTGGGTTCAAAACAGCTGACATTTCACAGCTTACAGTTATTCTGTATAAACATTACTTATTTATATTCATATTCCCACAGAAATTACTGCTTGTTCCAAAGAGAAATCATTACATATTCATATGTACACACATATAATATCAATTAAGAGTTCATAACTTTCGCCTTAATGTGCAAAAATTTTGAGCTTTCGAGACAATGGCAAATACATAAGTATGTAAGTCAAACAATAAAAATATAATTTACTGCAAAAGAAAGTTAATGACAGTAAAAAAATAGTACAAAAGTAATCGTTTTGGGTACTTAAAATTACTACTGGAAGTGGCATTCGTGCTGGCTCTTATTCACTAATAATTTCATGAGTATCATTAGAAATCTAAACCCAAAACTTTTTAAAGAAAAACTCACGTATTTATTGCTTTAGCACTGATTTATTCTCTCCAATTTTCCGCTCCAAACGGAGTTAAAGACGATACTATATATATATAAAGGTGATCCATTTCGAGGTTCCCTACTTTTTTAAAGAAAGCAACTTCATATTTAATGGGGAATGATGATTATCATTCGAAAGAACATTCTTTGGCATTTATTTTTTGAAGATTATCTCTTTCAAATGTTGGCCGCGGCTACTTGTCAGATGGTCCATCCGTTAAGTCCAATTTACGATGACTCGTTCGAGCATTTCGACTGGTAACTGAAAACAGCTGACATTTCACAGCTTTAACTGACGAATGACACGCATGATATTTGGCATCAAAGCCTAAATCGAAGCGCGATAGTCCGCATAGAGTTTAGACTTTACATATCCCCACAGGAAAAAGTCTAATGGTGCGATATCACACATTCTTGGTAGTCAATCGATGGGTCCAAAACTTGAAATTATCTGCTCACCGAAGAGTTCTATCAATAAATCCATTGATTGATGCGATGTGTTGGAAGTGGCGCCGTCTTGTTGAAACCAAATGTCGCCAAGATCGTGAGCTTCAATTTTAGGCATCAAATAGTCGGTTGTCATTACGAGATAATGGTCGCTATTGACAGTTACGTTCTCACCGGCATCATTTTTGAAGAAATATGGACCGATGATTCCGCAAACCAAACCAAACCGTTTTTTTCTGAATCAAATGGCAGTCTTGAATATCTTTAGGTTGCCCTTCGTCCCAAATGCGGCAATTTTACTTGTTTACATACCCATTGAGCCAGAAGTGTGCCGCATCGCTAAACAAAATTTGGTTCGAAAACGTCGAATCTCCTTGGAACCTTTCAACAGCCAGTAGAGCGAAGCGATGTCGCTTAAAAAGATCGAACGGCTTCACTTCTTGCACAAGCTGTATTTTATACGCTTACAATTTAAGATCTCGACGTTAAATACGCGACGTCGATTCCATACGTTAGTCTAAACGGTGCCGAATTGCCTCTCTACGATCTTCGTGTACACTCTCAACTACGGCTGCTATATTTTCCTCATTTATTTTTATATAGAAAACTGTTAAAACTTAAAATATTTTGCATCAGCCTCTCTATACATACATAACTATACATAAATAAGCACGAAAAACTTAACTTCATAATTTTAATTAAATTATTTATTAATACAGTGTCAGAAACTACTTTTTGACATACTTACGTAATTGGGTGTCAGCATATCTGATGAAGCGGTTACACATCGGAGGCGTCGAAACGCATGCCACTAAAACGCCTGCTTGATTAAATTATTTGAAAACTACGCATAGTTCATTTGCACTTTCAGTCATACAATACAGTGTGTTAAATAAGTCGTGGTACAGCTTTTAACTTTTCCGGCTTTAACACTGAGCAACAGTGAAAACTCCAGACCGCAGTTGTATAATATTCCTTTACATAAACAGCAACAAATTCATAATTTATTAAAAACACGGAGTATGACTGAAACTTTTGCTTGTGGACAATTTCACGTCTTCTCTTGAAGTTTTAAAAATTTACTTTCTCCATAGGAAACCTCATAATATTCAATGCCCTGAAAGAAACCACTAATTAGCGAGGTCATTAGGTGATATGATCTTTTTCGCTAAAATAATTCGATCCAGAGGAAAATGTTATATTGTTATATGACTTACGGAACCGAAAACTACAGAACAACTGATTCAAGATTGCCCAGCACTTTGTAGAAGCAGGCTCAAGTCCCTTGGATGCATCTGCGTGGACAGGAATCGCATCACCTCTATCGCGAACAGCAAGCTGCTGGAATTGTTCAGAGTGCTGGATCTTTGTGACCATATGTGATATAGGAAAGGGCACAATAGACTAAAGGTCTCAGTTCAAAAGCTCAATTATTTTCTATCTAACTTCTATTACTTGTATATAACATCTTTATTTCGATTGGGTATATAGGAGAAAGCCAAATTACAAATTCATTGTGAAAAAAATTCAACAATTCTCGTTAACATTTGTATGCTTAAATTTTTAGGTTCAGACCTACAAAGAGAAATGTTAATGAGGCAAGGGCAAAAAATGTCATCCGAAATCTGAGCTGGTTAAATCTGACATGTCTACACTACTTTCAGAAGATTCGAAGTTCTAAACAATTTTTGAATGACTTTAGAATCTTCGTTAGCAATTATTTTTAGTAATTTGGAAGTTTCTAATTATTTTTTGAAAATTATATTTACGAAATTTCGATTACTTTGTTGTTGTTTTGTAGAGAAGTTCTCTGTTTCTTTTTTCTTTATTAACGGATTATGTGAATTTCGACGGCCAGAAAAATGCATATTTTCATGGATTTTTTTTATATAATAAATTGCTTACTTATGTCCAACTTCCGAACATATCAAAACGCAACGCGTCTCCTCGCGCTGGTCAGCATAACAGGCGAAAGGCATCTAAAATTAAATTTCATCAGTTAGTAGACGAGTACAGATCGCAGATAAACGTAATATATAGAAAAAAATAATTGGAACTCGTTCGATCACCGATCACGAGGTCTTTCTGTTTAATAACTGTGAAAAATATTATTAAGATCACTTCACCAGTTTATGAATATGATGTTTCTAGAAAAACGCTCTACCAAAGGTTGTATATCCTATCCTTTTTGTTGGGGTTGCCTTGAAACTTTGGGGAAAAAGTTCTGGATAGGTCATAGTATTTCACAAAATAAACAAGTAAGGAAGGGCTAAGTTCGGGTGTCACCGAACATTTTATACTCTCGCATGATAAAGTGATAATCGAGATTTCATTATCCGTCTTTTATATATTTTTCAAATGCCGTATTTGTGTAATAACTGTGAAAAATATTATTAAGATCACTTCACCAGTTTATGAATATGATGTTTCTAGAAAAACGCTATCAAAAATTTAAATCCCAACCGGTATAGTCTGATGGACCTCTGGCCCAAAGGTTGTATATTCTATCCTTTTTGTTGCGGTTGCCTTGAAACTTTGGGGAAAAAGTTCTGGGTAGGTCATAATATTTCACAAAATAAAAAAGCGATTTAGAAATTTCAAAACCCATGAAAAAGAGTTTTTGTTTGAGAGCAAATTAATTATTTGTTTTCATCCACTGTACTCGTAGTATTGTCAGAAACTTCTTCATTGGCGTGGACACCGCTAATGCGGTTATAGGTGGCATATTTCTCGAGCACCTTCACTTACGACGCATACTTAGTAATCTCAAAATATTCATTGGCGTAGACACCGCTAATGCGGTTATAGGTGGCATATTTCTCGAGCACCTTCACTTACGACGCATACTGTTTATTCGTAGGTATGCAACTATAAATCTATTGCACAGTTGTACTTTTATGATATACATATACATAAGTATGATGCTTTACTAGTTAGTTGCATTTTTTTGCTGTAAAGTGGAATGTTCGCACTTTAAACAATTATAAAACTTTTTTTTGAATGCCCCAAATTGTAACATATCTATTACAATTAGTTAACTGCATATACATACATACGTGCATGTATGTATATAAAAATAATCGACGTGATTTTAAGCTACATAATTCTCCTAATTTATGAGCATAAAAGTAGTCTTCGATCCGTCACTACTCTGCTCGCTATGTGCGATCACTGCTCTCATAACAAAAAAGGTATGCAACTGAAAGCGCACGTAAATTGAAGCTAAATCTAAGCTGTACATCACTGTAGTAGTATAAACTCTACTCATTCCAACTCCATTTAGTAACGCCTGTTGCTTGTTCGATTCGCCACACTTTAAGCTTTGGCGAAACCCATGCTTGTTTTGAAGCCTTTGTCTTCCAAAAACATTTCTCTGTTAATTTGATTAATATTTAATTTCTTAATGACTTCCTCCAGAGGAAGCAAAGCATCAGTTAAGACAATTTGTATAGAAAATGGGTAGAAACTAATCACTATCCATAACATAACCGTTTTCTTTTAGCTTTCACTAAAAACTTGTGGCATGGAAATGGCAAAACCGTTATTAAATATATCTTTAGGAGTATATGTATATGTAAAATGCAAAATCACGTAACATCACTTTTCATAAGTTTACAGGCGAAGGAAAAACGAAGCATTAGAAAACACTCATATTGAAACAAAATTTGACTTTTGGTTATAAAGTGGTTATATAGTGTTACCATACAATTTTAGTTTTGGTTATGAAATGGTTATATCTGACAGCGGAAGCTGAAAATTTGATACCACATACATATGTATGTATATGTAATATAATGTAGTGAATAGTAAACAACAAAAAAACTCAACTCATATTTTTTGATGATACGTTGTTTTGCATTTTAGGTGACGATATATAAATTTGTATACTCAGCGTGTGTAAGGTATAAGTCAGCTGAGTGAAACTGAAAACGAATTTTTTAATTGGTTATGCTAACACTTGCTCATCGAAAATATTAAGCTGAGTCCACTAATGCACAAAATATTGCTTTATTGAAAACGAAATACATACGCTCTCCAAAAAACACTGAACACCCTAATGTGATACGCGAACATTTCTATTTTTTTGCTACGGAAAGCGTTAAATGTCAAAAAATAAACGCAGCGGAGCACCTCTCAATTAAAACCACTCAATGTCACATTCGAACGTACGCGACGTAACGCCGAATTTAACAAAAACACTTCAATGTATGGCACAAAGTCACGTTTTGACAATTTAGAATGTCAAGTGGCAAGCGGGTGAGTTGTGGGAGCGCAATAAACCTGAAAATTAACTGCTAGCAAAGTATAAAAAGAAAAAAAATAAAAACTCAAATTTTATAAATAGCTAAAAAAAAAATTTCCGGTATGGTTTGAGGTGTCGCCTGTATTTTTGGTTAATTATGGTATGGTGGCATCGCATCAACTCTAAGCTTTTGTGAAAGAAGAATACAATTCTTTAATTAATCAACTGTCTATGTACTTGTAGCATAGCATAAAGCGAATTTGATTGATTTTCAACTCATGAATGTTGAAAAGTTTTGATTGGTTCTAGAGATTGTTCTCTCTAATATTATTGTGTGTTACTTCTTCTTCTTTATTTGGCGCCAGTTGAAGATTCCAAGTGTAGCCAGGTGCTTTTCAACCTGGTCTTTCCAACGCTGTGGAAATCTTCCCCTTCCTCCTGACTGATAGAGTTTGGTCTTTGTTCGTCGAAAGAGGATTTTTCTTCTCAATTGCCTACTCAGTCCGAAGTAGCACCTTTTGGCAAGAGTACCTTCTCTGTTCAGATCTGCACCTTGAATTATTCTCGCCAGGAGTAGATTGAAGAAGTCGCCTTGTCTAAAACCTCGTTATGGTATCGGAGAGATCATTCTCGATCCTGCCGCAGCTTTTAGTATTGCTCAATATCAGTTGAAATACCAAATTCAGAGACAGCGGCAAAAAGGCAGCTCATTTTCGTGCTGTCAAAAGCAGTCTTGAAATCGACGAAGTAGTAGTGTGTGTCGATCCTCTTTTCACGGGTCTTTGCCTTATATGCGATGCTGAGGAGGCTTATTTCACGATAATTGGCGAAGTTGCTTTCGTCCGACCATATTTTACAAAGAAGCTCATGCATGTTCTTTATCAGTTCTTCTTCAAATGGGTAATTTCTATTCAAATTTCTTGATGATCAGAAAATGAAACGTTCTCTCCATCGTCATGGATTGGAGAATCGGATTCACCATCTCGTGGTGTTATGCTTTCACTGCTATTCAGCAGTGTGAGAGAAGTGTTCCCTCCGTAATTTCAGTATGCTCTGGGCATCAGTCATTTGATCACCTCTGGAGGTAAAATGTTTACATTGATATTTTGTATATACTTGTAGTTTCTAAAATATTTTCGTCAGTGGCGTAATGGTCCCAGAGATAGTCGAGTGGAACTACAGAAACCACTTTTTTCGACCGTAGGTAATTGTAAAAACAATATCTTCTAATCACTCAAACCCTGCCACTTAGTGCCATTTTTCATATACTTGTAGTACCCATAGATTTGACCGGATGGCCGCAAAAATTGCTATCAGACTCAGAGGATCTGGTTTTATAAATAAACACATTTCTGGAATTGACTTTATACCAGATCTTTTTTATCTTGGAGTCGCCAACCACAACTTTGACGGCTTTTTCTCTGTCCCTATAGCTGCAAGGCTGAAGGCGATACAAGCCTTGAGTACGTTTAGGACTGGTTAAGGAAAGTCTAACTCCGTTGGCAATAGTATCAAATTACTTTGTGATAAGACTAGTATGGGTGCCAGGCCATAGCAGAATCAAAGGCAATTGTAAAGCTGATGAGCTGTAAAGAAAAGTTACCCTAGCTCTAGAATGGTAACAGGACGGTAATCTCTTCTCCTCATAGGTTCTACTACTGGATAGATGGGTTCGCGGAAACTTGTTCAAATATGGGCTGCAATCGGTTAATGCACTGTGACAAGATTCTTTTGCCCCAAGATTGATTGTAAGAGATACAGTGAGGTCATTTCCCTTAGTAAAGCTTGCCGCTCCCTAGTTTTGTTGGTTCTAACAGGGCGTTGTGTCTATGCTGTAACGTTAAGAATGTTAACGGACGCCAGCTGTATAAGCTGTTTGGAACCAATGGAAGTGGAAGCACCTTAGCACTTTCTTCTTGATTGTCCTGCAATTTCGAGATTAATATTCAAACACTGCGGTGCTCACACGTTCAGTCATCCTACCGAACTAGTAGGAATGAAAACTAAAGGCCTGAGCAAATTTTTATACATATATGTACATACATACATACATACATACATATGTATGTATCTTTATATATTTAATTATATATATGTTTTATATATACATATGTACATATATAAATTAAAAAAAAAAAACTCGAAAAATAAATTTAAAAAACATGAAAGACAGAGTTGTCTATCATACATTCTAAAAAATACTTAAAAAATATGTGTTTTTAAGTACAATAATTTATTTGTTTAAAGCATTCCAATTAAAAATTCCACGACCGCCCTTTTTACACTCCACATTAAAATGTCAATTTCTTCTAAGTGTTTATGTACATATGTACATACATATGTACATACATACATACATATGTGTGCAGTCACAAGTGGTTTTGTTAAAAGATAGAAATGTTTTGTCAGCAGGAATCATTATAAAAAAAAATTCCAATGAATATTTGTGTCAACAGTTGTGCTCAAAAGCCAGAAACAGACAGACAAACTGGCGGTAACTAAAATAAAAATGTTTATGCTGAATGTATGTACATATTACTACGAGGGTGGGTCAAAAATCGAATATTTTTCGGTTGGTACTCTGAAGAGGAGGTTCTTAAACACCTTTACTTTTTTCATATAAGTTTTTTAATTAATTTATTTTTTTTAATAACTTTTTATTTTTTTTTAATAATTTTTTTATTTTTATTTTTAATATTTTTTATTTTTATTTTTATTTTTTTTTATTTTTAATTTTTATTTATTTTAATTTTTAAATTTTTTTTTAAATTTTTTTCATATTTCTAAAGTTTTAATTTTTTTTTTTAATTATTTTATATATTTTTTTAATTATAATATTTTATTTTGATTGATTTTAGACGATGCATATCTCTATAACGCTTAACTTAATCGAAAAATTATAGGAGATTATTTTGTAGAACATTTAATTTCTTACAAAACCTTTGAAACGATATACATATGAAACGATGTACATACATACATATGTTTTTGAGCAGTTGGAAGCGAGTTACGAATTTTTCAATCTGATAATAAAAAAACAAAAAAACTGTAAGGCAGAGGACCTTCCCGTCATACTGAAGAGCTCATACTTAGATACATTTTCGTAGAGGTGTTTGACACCATATCAAACGAAAGAAAATCGATTTTCGACCCACCCTAACAACTATCAATGTACATATTAACAGTCATATTCAGTTCAATTGCTGATTCGTTATACATACATACATATATTCGATATATATGTATTAACTTAATATGCCTAAAAAAATCGTAAAAATTTTTTCGTTGCCAAGTGTGTGGCGTTCAATCACCCTAGACTACCAAAACGCCCACCTACACACACAAATGTAAGAACGCGCACGCACATCACCTGGGCCACAACGGCGCGCTGCCTTGACAACAGATTATTTTCGCATTAGAAAAATTAAAATAAATCCCAATAAATAAAGCGGCATTAGTGCATATTGAATTCTGCCGAAATTTAGCAGAGTAGAGTTCATAAAACGGCGCAACGCCTACGTTGCAAAAGCGAACATGGCGGCGCGCTAAGCTCGCCAGCTGACATGAATAATGTGCAAAATTCGCCGAACAAATTGACCCGCCGCTGCATTATGGCCACTATTTAACGGAATTTCCAGCTCCCTTAATTTATTGTCGAGCACGAAATTCGCCGAGTGTCACGTTTGACACACACACACATACATATATATTTATATAAACACAAACGAAATGTAGAGAAACTGCACAGAAATAAAATATTTGAATAAAAAATATTTTTAGGCGCAAATTGCCAGAATTCTGTGACAAACGACAGCCACTGAGCCTTTCATGCGATTCACAAGTGTCGCTGTATAGCCGTTGCTTATGTGTGCGTGCATGTGCACAATTATATAAATAAGTACGTATTTATTGTTGTTTTTTCTTCTATAAAAATGTGTTATTTGTTGCTATGTCTGTGTGGCAGGCTCAATTTGTTCGCTTGTTGGCTAATTGAAATGAGTCTCATGCTTTGGCAGCCGCTTTCCTGCTTACACAATACATACACACACATAATACATATGCACATTTATATTGTATGCCCTCACATTTATATGCCCATACAACTACAACAACACACATCAATAGAGCATCATTAAATATGATTTGTGTGTTTTCGCATTGCCGGAGACGGTTGAAATTCAATTTTGCAGAAAATTTGAAACACACATTTGAAATATCGTTTTTCATAAATATATACTGTTTTGTACATACGTATGTACATATGTATGTGCAGAATTATGCATTTACTTAAAATTTTAATGAAAAATGATTTTCATCAGAAAATACTTATTCACTATTGCTGACATATTTTTTATTTATACCCTGAATCAAGATATACCCGGTCCAGGGTTATTATTTCAGTTTGCCACAAACTTTTTAATACCCAGAAGGCAACGTCGGAGTCTCTAAAATACTATAGTATACATATGTATATGTACATATGATCAGCATGAGCCCGTCTACATGTAAAATGTTCCTCAGACTGAGACTAATATAGCTGGCATTCAAACTAGCCTGGCAAACTGAAGTCCTTGTGAGGAAAAAACTTTTTTTCGGGCTTATCTGTGTAGGCCAATGACAAAAAAATAGTACAGCGGTGCTAAATTGACCGATTTTGGAGTCCACGCAACAGTCACACGCCTGAGATAATGTGCTCACCAAAAGTTTCCTTCAATAAATTGATTATTTCATTGGCTATGCTCTCTGTAGCACCGTCGTGTTGGAGCCAAAGGTCATTCACATTAGCATCCTTCAATTCAGGCACGAAAAAGTCATGAAGCATGACTTTATAAAGTTTTACAATTTTTTTAATTTGAAAATTTTTAATTTATTCTTCAAAACCTATATCGTTTTTGTCCAATCCTCGAAACAGTTCTTTCAGAATAGGCTTCAATGCGCATAGTGTTTCAATTTTAATGTCTTCAATTGACTCAAAACGGTTGCTCAACAGCGGTCGTTTGAGTTTGCTGAATAGCCAGAAGTCACACGGAGCTAAATCAAATCAGGTTAATACGGTGGTTGCACGATATTGGTTCAAAATTTGGAGAAAAACCTCACGAAGAATCAATGCAGTATGGGACGGTGCATTAACGATGTGCAAAAACCAAGAGTTGTCGGTCCATAATTCTGGCCTCTTCTTACGAAAAGTTTCGCATATATGAAGCATAACACTCAACTACTATGCCTTGTTGACTGTTTGGTTGGCAGCACACCTCTGTAATCAAAGAAATTGTCAACTTAACCTTGATTTTTGCCTTGCTTTGACGTCGGGGTCGGCACACCTTTGCTACGATATTCGACCAATTGATTACGGGTCGCAAGCATAGATCCAAGACTCATCGCCAGTAATAATACGTTTCATGACATCCTGGTAATCGGAAAGCATTGTTTCACTGACGTTAACGCGACGTTGTTTTCGGAAAAAAATACTGATTTTGAAACCAATCCTGCTTTCACTTTTCTTAGGATCAAATGAACTTTCAAAATGATTTCCACTGATCCTTCCGATATTTCAACGATGACATTAAGATCTCTGACTGTTAATCGTCGATTCTCAAGCACCAATTCTTTTATTTTATTGACGTGTTGATCATCAGTTGATGTTGATGACCGTCCTGGACGTGGTTCGTCTTCAATGCGTTCGTGGCCCTCTTTGAATAATTTGTAGCAATCAAAAACACTTGCTCGCGACAAAAAATTATGAGCGAAGGCCTTTTTTAAACATTTTGTAAATTTCGGCACCAGTAATTTGATTCCTCAATTCCGATTCAGAATAAATATTTTTATTTGTTTTTAAAATAAATTCTCTTATTATTTTTTCCTTATAATTTATACAAGTAAAAAAAAATTATTCGAAGAACTCTTTTCACTTATTTAGCCCTACACAAGTGGCAACATCACTAAATAGCTCACATATCTCTTCAACACCTATCAATCTCTCCGCACATAGCCAGAATATTGTCGAAAAAACTCTAAAAACAAATTTTCTGTGGGACAATGGTGCAACACGTGTGCATCACATCATTCACTCGGCTGTCATGGTAATGTTCGCACCCTTGTTTACATGCACCGTGACACTGCAGCTATGGCTTTCTTCAAAAAACTACAAGATCATGAACGAACTCACTCGCACATGAAGATAGTGTTATTTGAGCAACTGATTTTTTGACATTTTTTATGCAAATTTCTGAACTTTTCCATTAAATATTGTTTGTAAAATATCAGAAAAAATTTTAATTAAATTAAAATATAAACACATTTATCTCTCCTTGCTTTGTGTGTGATCTATAGGCAATAAATGTTTGCGTCGTTTCGTCTGCTTGATTTGTCATTGGCTTATTTTCGTAAATGACGTAATTAAATAGTCGATAATTATCTTCGCTCTCGTTGTTTCTGCGTACTTTTTGTCAACAACGCTTTTGTATGGTGCGACGCTTTATTTTCTATTTCGTTATAAATGCCGCTTCGCTACTTTCTCAATTTCTTTTTATGTTATTTGAGCGATGCTGTTGCTCTCTGCTCTTCTGCTATAGAAAATCGTACAATTTTTCATATTTAATTTCAATATTAGTTATTTGATTTGCTTTAATTAAAAAAATATCCTATATGATTATGAAAGAAAGTTTTTATTTAATAGGTTAAGTTAGGTTAAATTTGTCTGGCAGGCCAATGAGCCAACCAGAGACCAGTTCTGGTCCTTTGCGATACCAGATGGAGTTCAGTTACTAGATCCACGAAGAGTAGTCCTCCTTTACGATGCCTGCGCTTGACGCGAATTTCAACAGACTCTGTGGCCTCATTATCGATACCTCTTCCAGTGTATCATACAGTGGGAACCTTAATAATAAAATAAAAAATACAAAATATGAAAGAAATGTGGAAAATGTAGTTCAAACTTACTTTTGAATTCTACCTCCACCAATTATCTCTCACGAAGTTTCCCAACGCGGTGGTTTGCTAATCTAAAGTCCCCATAACACAACATAACCTCAACGAATGTCACTCTATAAAAACGCTATTGAATCAGCTCATTTAGTACATAATTTTTATATTTCACATGAATTAAAAACAAAGATTACGAGTCAAAAAAAACATTACATCAATCAATTTGGAAACTAAGCAAGCTTGTATTGGAAGCTTATAAAAACTTGAATAAATGATCAAATATGTGCTTAAGTGCATACTTACTTAAAAGCAGTCAATGTAGCAATATTTTGTAATAGAAAACATTTTGTTGCAAGTCTACTGGCCAGTTGTGCTGCGACTTCACAGTTTCGGAATTTTCCACGCACATGTGTTTTGATTAACTCCAGTACAGTGGCTCAAACAATATTATGAACTAAAATATGTCATTGCTGATGAGTTTACTTTTGAAAATAGTTCTTAAAGTAGTTCTGGATTCAAAACATTATTATTAGTATTAATTATCTATTATCCTAACGCGAAGCACGCCGGGTCATATTGATAAGCTTTTTTGTTGGCTTTTATTTTTATTTGATTAAATTTTTTATAGAAAGAAAGATACTATAAAAATTTTCGTCCAATTTTGAATCAAAGTTTTTTTTAATTTTTATTTAATCGATGATTTCATAAATGTCTTTTAAAACAAAAGTCCCATACTATATATCAACCTAATAGTACGATCCTCCAAGAAGCTATATGTTTTTACTTCGAAAATATTTTTTTTTTAATTATAGGTTAACATTTATTTAGAGATTCTTATCTACTTGATCATATCGAAGTTTTGTGCGGCTTTATTTTCGATAAATTTTATCGACATCTTGCAATTATCATTTTTATGGTTATCGCTTCAAAAATTCATAAAAAATATCTAATTAATAGTATGGGAGCTCAGTTTTATTTTTAATTTTTGGTATTATTAAAATTATTTTTTAACTTTTCTGAGCATTTCGGCCGGAATAGCCCGAATTTCTTATTTGTCTTCCAAAGCTGGAATAGTTGCTGGCTTATTTCTTAGACTTTAGACTTGACGTAGCCCCCACATGAAAATAGTTTTTATATTTTTTATTATTATTTGAGATATTTATTTAATGGCCATAGAATTTTTTTATTTATTTGAAAAAAATGATACCATAAATGCACAAAAATTCAATAAAAAATTATCGATTAAAAAGTTACCCAGGCATTGATATAATCACGTTTAGTTTGCCAATTAATTAAATTAAAATAAATTTATAAATGAAAAACTATAAAATTTTATTTTATCGACAAATTTTAGATATTACATCATTAGCATTTCTTAGTTATCGTTTTAAAAACATATACGTTAATTTTGATAAAGTATTAGCTTAAAATTAATTCATAAATATAAAACCATAAATTTTTTATCTAAAAATTTTAGACGATATATTTTATGGTTATCATTTTTTAGTTATCGTTTTAGAAATTTATAATAATGTACCTTTACTTTTTATTATTATTTAATGATAACTATACAAATTATAATCATAAGGTATCGATTAAATTTTATCGGAGAAAAGTCACACAAGCAACGTTATGCTCAAGCTGTTTTTGACTATAAGTAAAAATAAAACATAAAAATTTATGATGAAAAAAACAGTAGAATTTTATTGTTTTTTATTAATTACAATAGAATAGAATAGACAATAACGCAAAATAAGAAAAATGTGAATAAAAAAATATAAAATATTTGAAGTTACATATATTTTTTTTATCGATAAATCTTTATCGATATTTTATGATTGTAATTTTTTTAATTATCGTTATATATGAAGTTAAAAAGAAAAATATTTTATAAATTTTAATCGATTTTTATTAGTGTGGTTTGTATCGTTATCGTTTAAGTAGTAATAAAAATTGAAAATAAAATGTTATAGTCGCATAATTGAATTTAACAATGACGTAAAATAAAAAAAATAATTTAAAAATATTATGAAATGTATAAAGTTTTATTTTTATCGATAGCTTTTAATCGATATTTTATGATTATAATTTTTATAGTTATCGTAATATATTAAAATTAAAAAAATATATTTTAGAAATTCTAATCGTTATTGTTTAAAAAGTAATAAAAATTAAAAATAAAATATTATAGTCTCATAAATTAATTTAAATAAAAAAATTATAAAATCTATAAATTTTTATTTTATCGATAAATTTTAATCGATATTTTTTTACAAAAATTTTTATCGTTATCGCAAAAATAAATAATAAAAACATTTAAAATAGCAAGAAACAGTTCTTTTCTCAAATTCAAATAAGCAAAACAGCAAATTTGTTAAAAAAAAATAAAATTTAGTTTTAAATATTATTTAACAGAAAATATTTTTTTATTAATTTCAATATATTTATTTTATTTGATATAAATTGACCCGCTTATAATAAAATTCTTTATTTACTATTTCGTTTCCAATAACAAAAATCTGTTAAAAATTTGTTCGACAAAATTGCTATTTGCCCCACTGTGCCCGCAATGCTGTCAACAAGTTGCGTATTACAAATGAAGAAAAATATTATGCGTAAATAATGATCAAACCGTTGAAATGTGAAGTTATAAAATCTAGCCACGCACAAGTGTTGCATAACGCTGCCACATATGTCGCTTAACGGCAATGCGGCCAATGTTTCCTTTTGCCACATGGCGGAAATGCATACTTGCCACCATAGTTTATATAACCTGTACGTGACACACACACATATATGTATATACGCACACACCTATTTACCGGTTTAATTTGTTGCACATCATGAGCTGCTTGCTGTCGTGCAAATTCGTAAGCGATTTGCCATAAATTTCCTCCACTCCTAATTGCCAAGCGCTGTCACACTAAATCGCCGGCACTGCTGCCCTCGCACCGCTTGCCGTACCGAAAAGCTGCCCGGCTAATTACCCGACCATTGTGCAATTGCATCAAAGTGGAAAATTAAAATCTCACAATTCTATCGAGTTCTGAGTTCGGAGAAAACTTACGCCCCGGCAATAATTGCAGCGGTCACATGAGTGACTCAAGCGGGTCACACATACCCATCACTGTAAGCAGTTGTTGCAATTTTTGCTCGAAATCTTTCCCATTTGGCGAATTATTTGCGAAGTATTTTCTCTTTTATTGAAAGCAATGCTTTGTGAGAAGTCCCCTCCGCAAAAACCAAGTGGAGCGGATCGGTCCAAGCTCGTAAATATTTACTCCTTCCACAGCTGACAGCAAATAGTGAAATATTACCTCGACATTTCCAACCTAAATAAGCAAAGGCGATACACAAAAACGAAAATACTGCAGTTTATTTACTCTCGAGTGCACTTGACAGCAAACAGGTAAACCTAATGGAAACATTGTCGAGCTTTGGTCAATATACACAGGGCTGTGCGTAGCCGTATGTAGCTCGGCGTGTATAGCCTTCTCTTGACTGCACGAAACTCCGGCATTTTGAGTAGTCCATTCGGTTTGTGTGAGTTTTAATGAAAAGGGGTGTTGGAATTACGGTCAAATATAGTAGTGTACATGCATGTGTATGTATGTATGTATGTATGTATGTGTGTACATAGTTGTCTATAAATTTATCTGACATTTTTGGGTATTATGTCTATCCTTTGCTGGATATTTATTAGCAGTAATTTTCTCGTTTGGAATCTACCATTTTCATATTCTGTTCGTATATGCCCTGTAGGAAAATGCATAAGTGAAACTTAGTTCAAGCCTAGCACAGCTCTTCACTAAGTTTTCTGTGCTTCTTCAAGAGCAAATGAGAAGTTTAGCTGACTGCTATGAATTCGTCAACATTTTTTTAGTTCTTGAACCACTACTTTATCGTGACGCTTACTGCTTTTCTGCTTTCCTACTGGGCTTCTATAACTTAGCATTAAACTACATAAATAGTGTTTATATATTTATTAGCATTGTTTCTCTTTGATGTTTTTGTTGTTATTTAAATGCTTGCATTTTAAGTTTGCCTCAATTAAATTTATCAAAGAGTTATTTGCTTCAGTGAAATATGTTTAATCATGGCAATGACAGCTGAAATTCCACACTGCAAATTAATTTTACAGTTTGAATAAAATAAGAAAAAACAACGTTCACTTCGCATGAACCGATGCTATAATATTATTCACGAATAACAAAGTTTTCTTTACCAGAACGTGCTATCTCATCAAACAATAAACTTTTCATACAAAAACTCGAGTTTGATCGTTCATTTTGTATGGTAGCTATATGCTATAGTGAACCGATTTGAACAATATGTGTGGAGATTGCCTTTAGCGATATTTATTGCCCGATTTCGTTAAGATAGCTTGTCAAATAAAAAAGTTCTCCATGCAAGCTTTTGATTCCGATCTTTGAGTTTCAATGGCAGCTAACGGGGTTTTCAATAAGAGCGCTATAAAAAATGGTCAAAGAAATTCTTTATTCTTCTGAAAGTATGCCATTATTTCGGGGACTCTATATATTTTGCATAGCCACTACGGGCAGGCAGAAGTCCAGACGCTCAACCCATTTTTCGACGGCTTTCAAGCAACAATCTACCGATACTGCTGCAATTTAACGTTCGATATTCGTAGGAAGTTCATCAATCGTCGCCGGCTTGTTGGCATCGACCATAGACTTGTCGTAGCCGCACAGAAAATTGTCTAACGGCGTCAAATCGCACGACGGAGGTGGGCCATTCGTAAGATAAGAAGTTGACCAAACTTCGTTTTCCATAAATCGATTGTGACATCCGCAGTGTAGCTTATGGTGCCGTCCTGTTGGAATCACATATTGTCCGAGTTCATGGCATTCGATTCGGTCCAAAAATATTCGGTTAACATTGAGCGGTAGCGAACCCATTCATAGTAATGTGCCGGTCTTGATCATCACGGAAGAAGTACGGTCCAAAAGCCGCTCCAAACCGTAATTTTTTTCGGTATGCAATGGTGATTCGTGGAGTATGTGTGGATTGCTGCCTGACCAATAACGCATATTTTGCTTATTGACGAAGCCATTCAGCCAGAAATAAGCCTCATCGCTGAAGATGATTTTTGGACGAAAATCCGGATAATTTTCAAGTTGTTGCTCAGCCCAATTCACGAACATATGACGATTCTGGTGGTCAAGCGGCTTTAGTTCTTGCGCCAATTTGGCCTTGTAAGGTGGTAGGTCAAGATCTTCTTGCAAAATTCGTCACAGAGATGCCTAACGCTTGAGAACGACGTGTGAGAGACTGATTTGGGTCTTCCTCAATTGACGCGCTAGCGTCAGCAATATTCTCGACACTGTGGGCACTTCTTTGTCTCACAGGCACGGGAACGCTTTGTGCTGAACCTGTGGATACAAATTTTTCTTAGACGCTCTTCTAGCTCAATTGTTGATCTGACAGAGCGATTATGACGACCATAAATTAGACGTAGCGCTCTTAAAGTTGAGGCCACTGACTCCGAATTTCGGTAGTAAATTTTAATAATTTCGACTCGTTGTTGGATCGTATATCTTTCCATGATGAAATGACAAACCTTACTGAAGAGAAATGTCAAAAGAGCGGAAAAATATATGGCATCGTTTGCTGTCCCTACTGGTCTACTTTCGTAGCGTTCCTATTGAAAAAGTCGTTATAAGCTGTAGTAGTCCAATATCGGCGGTTCCAACAAATGAGCAGCTACTTAGAAGAAAAATGATGACTTCAAAATTTCAGATCGATATCTCAAAAACTGAGGGACTGTTCGCCTATATTCAGATGGATACGAAAAATTTTCCATGAACATCCCACCAAAGCAGTAAAATCGTAATGCGTTCGATTCGCCACTCTCTAACGCTTGTTACTCGCTAAAATTACTCACTTCAGCGATTCTTGTTTATTCCAATTTCTGAGCTATCAATATCATATACGAATTAAGTTGAAACGAGCGTTAGCACTGCATTTCGCCTTTGTTGCACGTATTAATTGCATTTGATTTTATTTTGCATGCTTCAACGCATTTGAACTCTAGCGCAATTCAATTAGGAATTCCTCACAATTTATTCAACATAAATTTCCGATTAATTTTAGCAATTGACCAACTCGGTCAGGCCATGACATCACCGCATGAGCATATAAACGTGTTGCAAGTGAACCGCACAAACCGCAACACATGGCCACACACACAAACACACCATGCAACCCCAGGCTCCAATAGAAAGGAAATTATTTTACACACACATATATGCAAATATATGTGGGTATGCGTGTAATCGAATACACAGCGCTGCCACCCCGGAAGGCTGGCAATAATTGATGCTGCCAGCTGATAAATTAACCCTTGCCGCCCACCCACTGGCCGGGCGTGCATTATTGCACTTTACCAAAAGACCACCCGCCGTGCCACACACTACACTAAATGCGTGTGTTGTTTTTGCTGTTGTTGGTTTTGTGTTATTTCAACAGCCACTAGTGCAATGCTTAATTTATGCAAATACACAAATTGTTTGTGCGACTCGAAGTCAACTGTGAATTTCTTATTACAACTTAAGCTGCAACAAAGCGGCTCAGCTGACAAGTCGGCAGCGCAGCGCAAGCAGAGACGAAGCCTTTGAAGCGTATGAATTCATGCATGCTTTTACTAAACATGCCGTTAAGTCTGTTGTGTGTGCATACATAGATAAATACGCGTGGCTGTGTGGGTGTGTGGCAAAGTCAAAGGTGTCAATTTGATTCCGTTGTATGCAACCGATATGGCCGTGCAAAACGCTGCGTGTCTCCAATTACCCATAGCCTGCAGCGTTTACGTGCTCATTTTCATTTAATCCTTTTATATTCGCTAAATCCTCGTATTCCCACATTCGTCTGTGACTAATTAAGCATTTTATGCACGTGCCCCAGCTGCTCCCGGTTCGCAATTGACGAAAATGGTCGACAAAAACTATGAAAGGTGAAGCAGGTGCTGTGATGGCAACCAAATTTCGAAGCAAAAACTGCAGCGGCATTAATATTTTAGTGCGAGGAGCGTAAAAAACGCATAAGTCGAGTTAAGTTCTTCTCAAAAACGGCCGCTCACATTTAAATGAAGTCGCTCAGCAACTGATTTCGCGCTCATTTCAAAAAACTGATTTGAAAATTATAAAAGTTGGGCTAACCGAAACTTAAAAAAAATAAAAAAAAAAGTAACTGAAACTATACAAAAATAAAAAATAACCAAAACTATGGAAAATAACCGAAACTATATAAAATAACCAAAATTATAAAAAATAACCGAAATTATAAAAAATAATCGAAACTATAACTATAAAAAAAGTGACCAAAACCATAAAAGATAACAAAACCAAAAAAAATAACCGAATCTATAAAAAATAACCGAAATAATAAAAAAACCGAAACTAAAAAATAACCGAAACTATAAAAAATAACCGAAAATTTAAGAAAATAACGAAAACTATAACTAATTATAACTATTATAAAAAATAACCGAAACTGCAAAAAAATATCCGAAACTAAAAAAATAACCGAAACTATAAAAAATAACTGAAAATTTAAGAAAATAACGGAAACTATAAAAAATAACCAAAATTATAAAAAATAACCGAAACTATAAAAAACTAACCGAAACTACAAAAAAAATATCCAAAACTGTAAAAAATAACCGAAACTATAAAAAATAACCGAAATTATAAAAATAACCGAAACTGTAAAAAAAGTAACCAAAACCATATAAGATAACAATACAAAAAAAAAAAATAACCGAATCTATAAAAAATAACCGAAACCAAAAAAAAAACTATTTTTGTTACCTTAAAGAGTTATTAAAAATTGAGTTATGCTTTTATTCCCAGCCGACACAGATTTGAAAATTAGCGCTGTCTACACTTGCCATGCGCCTTTGGTAATCTAATAACCATGTCACCATAGCAAAGCACTTCTCATAAATTTCGGTAACATACCCTGCCTGCTGCCGTTCCAAACAGCGTGTCTCTCTATACACACCCATACTCATTGCTTATGCCGCATATAATTTATACGGCATATGCACGTGACTCACATGCCGATTTCACTCCCAAGACACCAAGCATAGAACTGCGCGTTCGTTACGCTCGGGCGTTTGAAATTAGCCTGAAATTTTTGGAATTCAGTATGCGGCCCAAAAATGACAGCGAAATAATGTTGAAGTTGCGCCTTGCTCGGCTGCATCGCTACTTGAGCTAAGAGTCTTCAGCTTTTTTTGACTTCACTTTTTATTACTCCGCTGTCATTTGTGTTTTCGTTATGCACTTCCTTGTTTTACCTCGCACCCTAATTTCCATTTTAATTTCGAGTATTTTCCCTTAATTTCTGCTCAATTTGCGTTTTGATCGAGTTATTCGTTGTGTCAACGCAGGCCAATTAGTTGCGCTCGGCATTGTGTGATGCTAATTGTGCTCGTAATTTTACAAAAGCGTTGAGAAGATGCTGAGTCGGCTTTTCTAAATGCTCCGTTTTTTATTGTTTTTGTATGTTAATCTAATTAAATTTAGTAGGAATTAATTGCTGCGCCAAATGTTAATTGAATGTTGAAAAAAGCATTGTTCTCAGTTCATCAAGGTGTATATAAAATGAAATGATGAAATCTGATTAAAATAAGTAAAATAGTCTGAGTTTTAGCGGAATACTCGTACAAGGATAAGTTCTCATGATCAGTGACCTCACGTCATACGAGATCACTAGGCTCCATTTAGCTACCAATAACATCAAATGGAAGCGAATAGCTCTGGAGTCTAGACAAATGTAAGGATTCCAGCAGTCGGAAGTATAATGAACTCTTTGTAAAAAATTTGTCCTCGGAAGTCCGTATTGATTATTAGAAGCCATTTTTTGATACTTGATTACATTGCAACATTTAAAGTTGCCATATATTTCAAGTCGAAATCTTTGTTATTGCGAAAGCCGCAGATCTGGCCTCTAATGCACCTGCAGGCAATTCCAAAGATCGGAAGTACTCAAAATTACTATTGGCACTCGATAGAAAAGACTATAGGAACATGATCGGAATACTAATTGGTCACTGTCTGGTGGCGACACACGCTCCCTGAATGGGGCTGACAGCGTGAATGAGTGGAAAGAAGCTTGTTTATGTCAGCAAAACATTCCCAAATAATTTCGGGATACTGCCGAATTGAAGCCATTTGGTCGGCCATAAATTAGATTCATACCGGTTACCGACTGCTGCGCTCAATGTACAGTCTGTACTCCTACATCAGCTGTGCTTAGCCTTGCTCTGAAAATGACAGCAAGCTAAGCTTGGAATTAAGGAATAAGGACATAGCACTATCATAAATCAGCTAAATGTAAGCAAATCAAACTATATTCTACCAAGGTTAGATTTCAATAGTCACTTTCGGGTGAGGATTCCCTTCAAACGTGAATGGAGAAGATGTACTATAGAGTAGGGGAGAAGGATGTTTTTTCTTCTTTATTGGCCTAGATACCGCTTACTCGGTTATAGCTGAGTTTACAACAGCTCGCCAATCGTTCTTCTTTTTCGCTGTTTGGTGCCAATTTGAGATTCCAAGTGTAGCCTTGTCCTTCTCCATCTGGTATTTCTAACGCAGCAGAGGTCTTCCTATTCCTCTGCTTCCCTTCGCAGGTACAGCATCGAATATCTCAGAGCAGGAGTGTTTACATCCATTCGGACGACATGACCTAGCCAGCGTAGCCGCTGCCTCTTAATAGGCTGAATTATATCAACGTCGTTGTATATCTCGTACAGCTCTTCGTTCCGCCGACTGCGGTATTCGCCGTTGCCAATGAGCAAAGGACCACAAATCTTTCGCGAAACCTTCTTTTGAAAACTCGTAACGTCAACTCATCGGATGTTGTCATCGTATATGCCGCTGCACCATATATACCAGGACGGGGATGAAGAATGACTTATAGAGTTTGGTCTTTGTTCGTCGATTTTACTTCTTACTTACTTCTCAGCAGCTGTAAAAGATGTGCCTTCTCGATTCAGCTCTGCAACTCGTATTATTTTCTCCAGCAGTAGATTGAAAAATTCGCACGATGGGGATTCACCTTGGTCTTTGTTCGTCGATTTTACTTCTTACTTACATCTCAGCAGCTGTAAAAGATGTGCCTTCTCGATTCAGCTCTGCAACTCGTATTATTTTCTCCAGCAGTAGATTTAAGAAGTCGCACGATAGGGAGTCGCCTTGTCTGAAATCGTTTAATAGCGAACGGCTCGGAGAGGTCCTTCCCGATCCTGACTGAGCTCAACATCAGTTTATACAACCGTATTAGTTTTGTGGGATAACAAATTCAGACAGCGGCTTAAAAGCAATTCTTTTTCGTTCTGCCAAAAGCAGCTTTGAAATGGTGGTGTGTGTCGATCCTCTTTCCGCGGGTTTTTCCAAGATTTGCCGAATGGTGTATGTGTGGTCAGTTGTTGATTTTCCAGTAATACAATCTTAAACATCAGTTGTGGTATTCACAATATCGAACCACAAATGGGTTCTTTTTTTGGCCGTTGCCATGATAGTCGGATCTACGTAACCGGAACGAACTCCTCAAAATTACTTCAGGGATGTTTTCTACCGCTACTTAAACTACAACAACAAGCCTGTTTCCAATACCATCTGTCGGAAGATTCCAGTTGCTTAAATTTATTTTGTGATTTCAAACTTACATACCAGACCGGTGTTCTGAGCTGTACCTGTGAGATTCCTAACAGGATCGACCTCTTGACCTAACCTAAAACTTATTTGTGGTGCGTTGAAAGCACTTAAATAACAGAATATATTGAACTAAATTTTCAGTATCTTATTTGCTTATAATTCACAACAACATTTGCCTAGCAAATTTCCGTTACTCATTATTTCCACATTGTTGCGTCAACACCGCTATTTGCTTAATGCAATCAGCGGGTTGCCACTTCCCACTGGCGAAAACTTGCAAATTCACACTTGGGCTCGCCAGACACCTCACGCGATTTCGAAATGCACAAGCACACACGCGCGTACGCATACAAATAAACAAAATGTGCAGTGTATGTATGTATGTATGTATATACGATATGTAAACATTCAGAACGCAGCCGTTCTCTCATATCCATGAGGACGGACGCGCAACCTGCAAGTGCAAGAGTATATACGAATTTTATGGGCAAATGCTTGCCTGATTGAAATTTATTAAGTCGGTAATATTTTTGTTTATGTTTGGATTATAGGATATTGCCCTTTTGACTTTACGTTGATGCCACACAGCGTTGGCGGTGCGCCTTTGGTGCATTTAAATAGTTCTGTGGGAGTGCAAAATAGTGTTTATTTTTTATAAAATGTTTAGAGTGATTAATTAATACCTATTTTAAAAAAATGTTAATTAAATACATTTTTAATTAAGTAAATCACATATATTAATTAAATTAAATTAATTAATTATATTAATTAAATTAATTTTTTATAAACTATTTAGAATGCATATCTGTATAATAATTTTGAAACAAATGTACTTCTATCAGTTTTTTTATTATGTAAATTATATTGTGTTCATAAATTGATTTTTTTTTATTAAAATTTGAGTAGTTTAGGTCAATTAACTATTAATTATTTTTTTTTTAATCTAATTAATTGTTTTCGTTTTTATAAAATATTTAAAATAAGATCCAGAAAATTACTTATGTAAGTTGATTAATTATTTTAATAATTATTTAAAAATAATTTTTTAGCTAATGTTTACTTAAGAAACTTTTTCCATAAAATTATTAAGCTAAGTACTTAATAAAAAAGTTACTTTTAGACGAATGTATTATAAATAATTTTCTTTTTATTAAGTAAATTGAAAGAATTTTTAAAATTAATTTTTTATATACATATGTATGTATGTAATTACTTAATTTTTTATATTTATCTTATCTAAATTTATTAAATTTTGCTCTAATTATTGTTATACTTCATTTATGAAATTAATTAATTAAATTAATTTTAATTTATATATACACTTATTTTAATTATGCTATTAAGTAAATTAGATTAATTAAGTTAGTTAAATAAATAAATTCAATTTAGTATGCTAATTATGTTATGTTGTTTAACAATTTTATCTAAAGTTTTATATACATACATATAATATACATATATACTTAAGTAAATCTGATAATTTGTTAAACATAATTAATTTTTTTTACTAAAAACTTTTGTTAAAAAAAACAAATTATGCCAAATATAGTAACTCATTGAAATTTAATTTGTTATTTTATAATAATTACTAATAAATATTTAATTAATTTAAAGTAATTAAGTCAATTAATTATATTTAATTTTACTTAATTTACGAAATTAATTAATTAAATTAATGTTAAATTATATATATACTCTTTAAATTGTTCTGTTAAGAAAATTACATTAATTAAGTGTGTTAAATTAACAAATTTCATTTATTAAATATAATTATTTTTTTTATTAAAGGCATTTCTTATCTTAATGAAGGTTAAATTGGATTCTATAATAATTTTAATTAAATATTTAAATTATTTAAAGTGATTAAGTTAGTTAATTATTTTTTAATTTAATTTTAAATTAATTAATTTAAAGCAAATAAGTAAATTAATTAAATAAATGTAATAAAATATTTTTTTTGTAATAAATTTAGTCTTCCCACAACTTTAATATAAAATAAAAAATTTAATTAATGTTAAGTATTATTTTTTACTAATTAAATTAAATTATTCGTTTATTTTTTGTTTAAATTAGTTCTTCAAAAAATTTAGTTTACAAAATAAATTTAATTAATTAATTCAACTAATTACTTAGTCAGTTAAATTAATTGAGTTAATTAATTTATTAAATTCAATTCAAAGTTAGTTCTTCATACAGTTTAGTTTACAAAGAATTGTGAGTTAATCAAGTTAATTAAATTAATCGAGTCCACTAATTTCAAAAATTTTAAATTGAGTTAATTATTGATTAAATTCATTTCAATATTGATTCTTCATAAAGTTTAGTTTACAAAGATAGTTAATTAAGTAAATTAAAATAATCGAGTCAATTAATTATTGCTTGACTTAATTAATTTAATTTATTTTGTATACTAAAATTTTGAACAGCTATTTTAAATGAAAAGGAAATGTTATAAAATTTAAGTAAAAAATAATGCTTAATTAAATTTACTTCTCCATAAGATTTATTATTTTTCGCATTAAGTGAACTGCATCAGCAATTGGCTTAATGACTGCAGCCAAATAAACTTTAAAATTTCTTAATTCATTATTAATTCAGTTTTCCCACTTCAAAGAAATTTACTCAACGGATGCCATTAAATTATAGTCCATGCTCATGTACATGTGGCAAGCATGTGTGTGTGTGTGCACCCAAAGCGAAGAACAAAAAACTGCACAACAGACATACACAGATGGTTTCACTTCCCACCCAAAGGGTGAGCCGATCGCTACAAATCACTTGCTGCCGCAGGCAAAGCAATACAAGTGCAACACGAGCAAGCCGGCTGCTGTGGCAGCATCAATGGCAAACAGCTGCCAAGAGGAAATACTCGAAAGAGACAGATATGAAGCAGCAGTTCACTTGCGATTCAAAGAAACGCAATGAATGCATGGTCACACATGTACCAGCGTGTGTGTATGTGTATATAAGTAATGCCAGCAGCGCATGCAAGTCAAATGAAAAATTGCTGCCTTGTTGATGCTGCGACAAACCGAATTGTCTCCAATTGCAGGCAAACACACTGCCAGCTCCTTGCACTCACCACACATTAACCCCGCAGCGCCCTTTCGCTGCCTGCCGCAAGCAGTGTCTTGCTGATTGTCGTTGCCGCGCATTCATCTCGGATTCTTATGTACACAGAGCCCTCGCGGGTAGTGGGACAATGGAGCTGCTTGTCATAAAAGTGACAAATATCACTACAAATGCCGGACAGGCAGCATGCAACATTTTCGGGATTGTTGTTGAAAGTTAATGAAATTGATTAGTTTGATATGTTAAAATGAAGAGGGAGGGGAAATACAAACAATGTAATTTAGTTGCAGCACAGTAACAAAGCGTACATTAGCTCATTATAGAGCGATGCAAACATACACACATACATATATACTTTACACACTCCCATATGTACATACATCTATTGCATATCGCCTGCACTCCGAGGCGGCTAATGACTGCTGTCGCTGCGCTTTGCTGCCAACAAATTTATTGTATGAGCAATGAGTGGGGTTGAGAGGGCCAATAAACACCTTCAGGCAGCTGGAAAATATGGCAATTAGATGATTTGGATTGCAAGGGGCTGTCTGTCCCCACAAATGCACACACTCACCCACACACCTATGAATATTTACTAGCACATGTGCTTGCATTGCAGTGAAGTCAATTCTGCCGAAAGCCTTACTAGTTCATATAGCATTGTTTTTGTTTGTTCAAATGTAAACAAAGACAACAGAAAACAGCTTTCGAACTTCTCATCGCTGGTGCATAGCGGAAATTCATTGGTGCAGCACACAGCTGTGATAAACTGCTGAAGCTAAACTCCTCGGCGCTGCGGGTGCGCTGTTTAGTTTCAACTAACAATAATTAAATTGTTGCTTTTGTTAGTTCGTCTATTTATTTTCTTTAATTTTTAGCTTTCCAGAACGTGTTAACACACACATATTTGTTTTAATAAAGTAACTGTTGCGGAGCTGAGTTCTTCTTTTTTTCATGAAGTTGTGAATTTCGTTAAAATATTTGCTTCGTGGTTTTCGGTATTTTTTAAAAAAAGGTTGTTGGTCAGTTTTTCTTTTTATAAAAAAATATAGTTTGAGTCCATATTTTAATTTTTCATCATGACTTTGTCATTCCTAGACCGTTCTCAGGGGAATACAATTAATTAATAGAACGTGCAAATAATGCTGATATGGTCCTATATTTTATGCAGTGATAATGTGTTAGTTTTCGTTAAAATTAAATATTGAACCGATAATTTATCGATTAAAATATCGATAAAACGTTATCGATAAATATTATTATTTTCTCTGAAACCTAATAATTATAAGATATGCAATTATTCAAGTTTAAAAACAATTACAGCGAAATATCGGTATTATTATTAGGTTACACTAGCTTGCAGTTTACTAAATTCAAAAACAATAATTTAGCGATTAAAATATCTGTAGAATGTACAATAAAACTGATATGCTGCAATATTTTATGAAGTGATAATGGCTTATTTTTTCGATAAAATAAAATATTGAACCGATAATGTATCGGCTAAAATATCGATAAAGTGTAATCGATAAATATTATTATTTTTTCTCTAAAATCAAATAACTGTAAAATATGCAGTTTTTCAAAATTAAAACAATTACAGCAAAGTATCGGTTATATTATAAGGTTACACTGGTTTTCAGTTCAACATTCAAAAACCTGATTATCGATTAGATACTGAGTTCGAAAGTTCCTCAATATGATATTTTATAAAGTGATAATGTCTAGAACTTTCGAACTTTTCGATAAAATAAAATAGTTAGTAAAATAGTTTATCGATATTTTAATCGATAAATTATTATCGATAAATATTATTACTTTCTTTGCAATCTAGCAATTATAAAATTTGCAATGCTTCAAATTTAAAAACAATTAAAGCGAAATATCGTTGAAATATGGATATACATATTATAAGGTTACACTAACTTGCAGTTTAACAAATTCAAAAACCTGCTCAGCGATCGGTCACAGAGTCCGAAAGTTTCTCAATATGACCAAATAAACGTTTTTGCTTTTATCAAAAGTATTGAATGAAAATAATAAACTAATTAAAGACTTGACAGTTTTACCAAAGGCAAAGATTTGTCAAAAATTTTAAATCTGCAGAGTTTTTTTTAATAGTTCGCAAATAATTCGGAAAACTCGTAAATACCATTTTTTCGTGATTTTGTTTTGTTTAAAAATGAAGATTTTCGTTTTGTACCTGGAAAAATATCTAGGCAAAAAATTATCGATTTTTTTTTAAAGTGAACTTATTTACGAAAATTAATAACAAAATTTTCAAAACTTTTTTTTATGAAATAAACATAACATAATCCGATAGAAATCAAAAACTCAATAAATTATCGATAATATTTATCGATTATCGATTTTTTATTTATTTTTTAAAGTGAAATTTTCTATGAAAATTAATAACAAAATTATCAAAAATAAGTTTTTATGAAATAAACTCTAATATAATCCTATAAAAATTCGAAACTCAATAAATAATCGATAGTTAACTGATTATGGCTTTTTTATTTGGTTTTTTTTTTTTTTTATTAAGTGAACTGACTTCGTAATATCGAAAATAAGTTGTAATGAAATAAACTTTAATATAATTCTATAAATTTCTAAAACTCTATAAATAATCGGTAGGTAACCAATTATCGATTTTTTATCTTTTTTTAAAGTGAATTTACTTCGCAAGATCGAAAATAAGTTTTTATGAAATAAACTTTGTTTTAATCCAATGAAATTCTGAAACTCGATAAATAATCGATAGTTCACCATTTCAACTTCTATCATGGTTAACTTAGTTAACTTATAATATATAATCTCCAATTCGTTTATCGATTTCACGTCATCAACTGTTGAAGACATTTCTAAAATATTAAACATATTTGTATTTCAAACAGTAAGTTAGCTCCTCTTACAAGTCTTTTCTGTTATATTCTTTTTGCCAAAAATCAAGCGGTTGCAGAACTTAGTATGACAGACCACGTATAGTGGCTTCAAGCTCTGCCTTTCTTTTCTACTCGTTTCTAAACCTTTTCAAGTATTAATCCCTCTCACTTCCATTCTGTGATTATTGCAGTCTCATCTCTTTTATTTATTTTTATTTTATTTTCTTTTTGTTTTCTTTTCTTTTTATTTTCATTCTTATTTTCTTTTCTTCTTATTTTCTTCTTTTATATTAAACCCCAATTACAAAGTTGTCAACTTGTTTATTAACTTTTTCTTTTTATTAAATTCATTCATCCACTTTATATTGTTTTACCATTTTCGTCTTGATTGCTTTCCTACCTTCACTTGTTCCTCTTTTGGCCCAACAACAATCGCCTCCATATACATTCATGCTGCCATAGCTCGTTCAAATGTTTCTATTTTTGGCAACAGCACAAATTTTATTAATTTTTTTTTTTTTTTTGCTTTTTTCCACTTTTAATTTATCAATTTACTTGTGGTTTTGTTTGTATTTGCTCTGTTGCTGTCTGCTTTGCTTTTGTTGGCATTAAGAGTTTCTTGACTTGTGTTGCGGTGCGCCATTTGGCCGAATTTTCCCTTCTTTTGTATTTGTTAATAAAATTTATGTTCGGGCTTTTAATTTGTTTATTTTCATATCACTAAATTTTGTAATATTATTTATAATTATTTTGCTTTTCGGGCAGGCACGCTTAGTGGGTCAAAATACCACATGCATCCGGCCTAATATTGACCAATATAGACTTACATACGTATATGGAATAAGTATATACATATGTACATATGTATAAAGTATTATGAGCGCTGATTCATGGGTTTGCTGCGGTGTGCTCTGGAAACAAATATTTTTAGTCTATAATAGCTTTTATTATTCAGAAAACTTCCTTCCGTAATGCTTTTGGTGCCTTGATGAAGTGAAGAATACTCGTTTTACTTGCACTTGCTCAATAATAGATTGATATGAAGTCGAAAGAAAAAATTGTACTCACTTTAAAAAGTCTTCCTTTTCTAAACCTTTCCCCAATTTTATTCAATATTTCTCAATCTATCACTAACTGTTATAAACGGTGAATCATTTTGAGGTTCCCTACTTTTTTTTAGAGAAAAAAAACACGCAAACACTAAACTTAATGGGGATTGGTTTTTTGAAAATTATCTCTTTCAAATGTGCGACGCAGCTACGTCTCAGATGGTCCATCCGTTCAGTTCCATTTTGTATGACTCGTTCGATCAGTTCGTCTGGTAACTGGCGAATTACACGCGTAATGTTTTGCTCCAAGATCTGAATCGAAGTGGGATTATCCGCATTGACTTTAGACTGTAGATATCGCCGCAGGAAAAAGTCTAACGGTGTGATATCAAATGATCTTGGTGGTCAATAGAGCGGTACAAAACGTGACACCGAAGTGTTCTCTCAATAAATCCACTGATTGATGCGTCGTGTTGAAACCAAATGTGAACGAGATCACGAGCTTCAATTTCAGGCCTCAAATACTCGATTATAATGGGTAAAATAGCAGCTCTTGAATCTCTTCAGGCTGCTCTTCGTCCCAAATGCGGCAATTTTGTTTGTTTACATGCCCATCGAGCCAGAAATAGGCCTCACCTCTGAACAAAATTTGGCACGAAAACATTGTATCATCTTCTGTGAACTTTTCAGGAGTCCATAAAGCGAAGAGACGTCGCTTGTGAAGGTCGACCGGCTTAAGTTCTTGCACAAGCTGTATTTTGTACGCTTTCAATTTAGGACCTCGACGTAAAATGGTTCAAGTCGTTCCATACCTCAATTCGAGTTGCTGCGAACGGGGCCGAATCGACTCTCCACGGTCTTCGTGTACACTCTCCCTAACGGCTGCTTTATTTTCTTCGCTGCGTACTGGACGTGATCTGTTCGGCCGAATATTATCCGATAATGAATGCTAGATCTCATGATGGGTGAAGGTGTTGCGAATAGTATGCTCAATAGGCCGATTATGTTGACCATGCGTTGAGCAAAGAGCACGAAACACATTCTTTACAGAACGTAAATTTTCGTAATTAAGTTGAACGATTTATGTACGTGTACGGGCGTAAGTCTTTCCATGATGAAATGCTGAAACTAAAATAACATGACAGCTTGACACGACTCACGTCGTCAGCTGTAAAAAAAAGGCTATTGAAAAAAGTACCTTTACTTGCATCACCCGTTATATACTCATACATACTGCAATCTACATAAAATCACTTTAAATATCTGCTGATAAAGCAAATTACTTCCCTTTTAAGGGTTTTGCCGCAACTTACATAGTTGAGTTATAATTCAATTCGACCTTGATCTTGTTCTCTGCCTTCGCCTGTCAATTGCTGGGCATACTACATATAGTATGTATGTATAATCTATATGTAGAACCACTGCGGTTCGAATGTCAAAGCAAAGTGCAAGCAAGCAGCGGCAAAATCAATTAAATTAGCCCCGCCGCAGCAGCCAACAGCGCCAAAATCATCAGCATCAGCAACAGTATAATCATCGTCATCAGCATTCAACGCCAGCGACGCCCTTTGAAGTCAACCATCGTATCACTGTAGGTACGCTGTGCTGACAGACGATACTGCGAAGCCGGAAATGACGGCAACCACATACACATGTGCGAAAAAAAAACTATGAAAGAAACACCCTGTAGGGAGTAAATGAGTTTTTTTATGATTTTTTTTAAAGCTGTCGCAATTTGAAAGGCGATACCACAGCTTCGAGAATTTTAAAATTTTATAAAGACTCTTCATGAGATCCTTTAGTAGTCTCGTTGAACTCAAGATTTCTAAGCCTCACATATAACAGTTAGCTACATAGAAAGGAAAACATTAAAGGAGAAACACGGTCAGAAATAATGTTCTTAAAATTTTTTTTTTTAATTTTCTACTTTCTAAGCAATTATCTAACAAGTTGGCTTGAAGGAATAAATATTTTCAAGCCACTGCCAAATTTTCCTACAGGGTACTCCCATTGGGATACAGAATCTCACTTCGTATGTTCGTGCGCTTGTGCATTTCTGGCCAGACGTCGTTATTTACAGCTAACCACTCTCATAAGGAACCACGCAGTGACAGTGCTAAAATTATAATAACAAAAACAACAACAACGAAAATACATAGATGCAAAAAAGGAAAGTACATAATAGTGCGGCGGCAACAACTTCACAACACGCACAACTAGAGCGCCCAGCCACAAAGGCAGATGCTTCAATATTTTGCCCTTAAACTTGCCACACGTTCACTGGCCGCCGTCTGGCTGCCGTCTGCGGCTTATCGATTGCCGCTTTGCTTTCGCCCTGACTCTGCCACTTTTTGATTTCAATATTTTCGTTGCTTGCTTGCGCTTTGCTTTTATTATATATTTCATTTTATTTATGCATCCCAAGTGCACCATTATCCTTTCGAGGTGCAATGAGTCGTAGCTGAAAATTGCGAGATAAAATAAAATTACTTGCAAGCTTGCGAAAATGCTCATAGTAAAGCGATTACATGCACAATCGTACTTGCTGCACGTGAAGGAGTGGAGGAAGAAGAAGAAGCAGAAAAAACCACAGCACGCTTGCGACAATTTACAAAAATAGCAACAAGCATACGTTACGCGCCGGCAGTGGCTCGTGTGTGTTCGCATCTAGATGTGTGTGTGCGTGTGTGTTTGGCGGTTGCAGATGTTTTCTGCAGCTCTGCAATTTATTGTTTCCGGTACACAAACAACAAGCGGTATTGTTGTTTTTTTCTTACTTATTATTTTTGGTTAATTTAAAAATACTCGCCGGCAAACTGATAGGTATATTGCTCAGGAGATTTGACAGAAGATCAACTTTGAGTTTAAAAATAATATGAAATGTGCCAGCAAAATATTAATTTTGTTCTTGCTTTCATATAATTGTGTGACAACTGCCAATATTCTGACATGCAAGAAAGGTAGGAAAACTTTTCGGAATTTCAAAAACTGCAAAATTATTTTTCGCTGAAAAAATTTCAGTATTTTGTCTAAAATCACTTTTCTGAATCCTTAATGTTCTGAAACTACCAAAAATGCCCGTTAACTCCAAAAAGAACTCATTACAGCGGAACTTTTTATGACTTCACTTTAGCAACGTCCACAACGATAGCTCTAAGAAGAGGTGAGAAACAAAATCGATTTTCGCTCTGTTTTCTCTTTCTGAGAATCCAATCTTCTAGTGGAGCTTTGGACGAGTAAAATTTATTCAAAGAAAACTGTAAGAAAAAATCTATGGAATTCTTTCTTAATAGTACTTGGGTTGCCATTTATATTTTGGGATTTCTTGCAATCTGGCAACTCAGCTTGACATTTTCGATGGCATACATATTCAAAACGTTTTGACATACGAGCACTATTTGTGTTTTTTACAGTAACTTAAAATATTCATCTTGGCCAAAAAATGTTCATAAATCGCGAACATTTTCGCGGGATTTTTTCCAACTTTCGACGTGGGGTAGCTCAGTAACAGTGCATCCATGAATTAAACTCAAGTTTCTGCTATGAAGCTTTATCAAGGAGCAGTGTTTATCGATGGTATGGCTAATCCAATCGAAGGTGGATATCACTACAACACGAATTTCGTGAAGGTCGTCCAAAATCAGTTCGGGTTCGGGAAAGTGCGCAAACTGATATTGCAAGATCGTCAAGGGACCTGTCGTAAGATTCAGACAACTAACGGGTTTTCAACCCTATAAAAGTTGACCGATAGTGAATAGCAAAGGACGTCATATTTTTCTTTTGACAATTCTCTTCAGTAAGGTCTGCCTTTTCATCATGGAAATATATACGATCCAACAACGAATCAAAATTATTTAAATTTACTACCGAAACTCGGAGTCAGTGGCCTCAACTTTAAGAGCGCTACTTCCAATTTATGGTCGTCACAATCGTTCTGTCAGATAAACAATTGAGCGTCTAGTGGAAAAATTTGAATCCACCGGCACAGTACAAAATCTTGCCGTGCCAGTGCGATAAAGTCATCGCAGTGTCGATAATATTGCTGCCGCTAGTGCATCAATTGAGGAAGACCCAAATGAGTCTCTCACACGACGTTTTCAAGCGTGGGGCGTCTCTGTACATCGTTGCGGTGAATTTTGCGAAAAGATCTTGGCCTACATCCTTACGAGATCAAAGTGACGTAGGACTGAAGTCGCTTGACCACCAGAATCGTCGTATGTTCATGAATTGGGCTGAGCAACAACTTGAAAATAATCCGGATTTTCATCGAAAAATCATCTTCAACGATGCGGCTCATTTCTGGCTGAATAGCTTCATCAATAAGCAAAATATGCGTTATTGGTCAGGCAGCAATCCACACGTACTCCATGAGTCACCATAGCATCCCGAAAAAATTACAGTTTCGTGCGGTTTATGGTCCGGCGGCATCATTGGGCCGCACTTCTTCCGTGATGATCGAGACCGGCAAGTCACTGTGAATGGGAATCGCTTCCGCTCAATGATAGCCGAATATTTTTGGCCCGAATTGGCAGATATGGGCTTGGACAATATGTGGTTCCAACAGGACGGCGCCACAAGCCACCCAGCGAATGTCACAGTCAATTTATTGAAAACTAAGTTTGGTGAACGTGTTATCTCACGAAATTGTTCAGTCAATTGGCGCCTCTGTCTTGTGATTTGACGCCGTTAAACTATTTCCTAAGGGGCTTCGTCAAGTCTTTAGTCTATGCCAACAATCCTGCGACGATTGATGAACTTCGTACGAATATCGAACATGAAATTGCGGGAATATTGGCCGTATTTTGCTTGAAAATCGTCGAAAATTGGGTTCAGCCTCTTTGCTTCAAGAAGCGTGTCCGTAGTGCTCATGCAAAAGAAATCGAGTTCTATACATAATGGCATCTAATGTGCGTTGACAGGAATAAAGAATTTCATTGATATTTGTTACGCGAAAATTATTGTGCTAATGAATAGATGTTCTTTGGATGAAATTTTTCTTAAGGTGTACGCGCTTAAAAGTAGGCAACAGTTGACAAAAAAGTTCCTGTAATCTTAAATGTTATGTAATCCTTATCAGTAAAACCTTTGAATGCATTTCTGGTTCAAAACAGCTTTTCAGAAAGTCAGTTAGCCGTTGGAAGAGTTCTCAATATTTTTTTATTGACAAAATATTGAACTAAAATTTTATAACATATTTTGAAAATATATGGAATGAAAACAAGAAAAAACGACAACTTCGAGTGCACCGAAGCTAAATACCCTTCACAGGTGCATTTCTGTTATGGAAGCTATATGTTATAGCAATCCGATCTAAACAATTTCTTCTGATATTACATTATTTCTAGACAATTTCGTGACAAACTTAATAACCCTGTTCAGGGTATAATTATTGAAGTCATACAAATTCTCCACTGTAAACCTTTAACCAGCTCTTGAAAACAACAGCCATAAATTGCATTCTACCAAAACCTCTTCTCCTCAGATAAGTACACTTCAAATACAATACATCCCCTTCGGTGCGTCAATACGCAATCATTTAATTTATTAAATTCGAATTTCTTTCAATCTTCAAGTCAAATAAGAACATTGTATTTGCTTTAATCTACTTTGGGTCAAATTGGAAGAAAGGCTGTTGCCAAGTTTTGTGTTGGAAAACCACCCCCTCGTAAATAAATCAGTGGTTTTGATAGGATATAAGAAATCGGAGGAGTAAAAGTATGATTATAAACTTACCTATTCTCTATGTATGTATGTATGTTTATGCACTTTGACCCTTAGTCACCCTCATACGCTCATTTATTGGCCATTTGTGCTGAGCGCCACGTTGCGCAAAGTGTTAAATAAATTTTCTTACGGACTTTTATTGGAGTTGCGCGAAAGCGGCCGTCAGTGCATTCGCGTGAAGTTTTGTAAAAATTACAAAAAAAAGGAAGTTTTTGCAATGTTGCAAGTTACAACATAGAAGAAAGTTGGAAAGCTGAAAGTTTGATTTAACGAGTTTGTGCCATACTTTTGTCTGTACATATTATATAAATATGTGTATCTGCTTGGCAAAAGAATAACCCTTATTTACTGTGCCAGCATTCTAATGTGCAACATATGTTGCAAGCATTTACAGCACACGTATTCCAGCTTAGCAGCGTCGAACGGAAGTGCCAAGTGTGTTATTTCGCTTACGCTGCGCCTCTTATTTATCAATTTTTTTCCAGAATTGCACACGGGACATCTATCCTAACTGTAGTGGTGTGGCATACCATGTGCGGCATGAAGTACAAATGCTGTTTGCCACATTTATACATTTAATTTCGTTTTATTGATCAGTGGAAATGTCGTTTTGCAATCTCTTAACGCTGTAGACCCCAAGTGCATCGTATTAACGGTATGTGCCATGTGTGACGGGATAGAAAACACTACTACTTGCCACATGTCGCTCTTTCTGAGTGATTGTCCGTTTTTTGATTGTTTTTGTCGCCTGCAGCGCGGAGACTTCCAATATTTACTATTATTATTTCATTTTGTTGTTGTTGCTTTCTGACACGTTTCGTTGATTTGCACTTAAGAGCACGCTTGCAACTTTTGCCGCTGCTATCCAGCTCTATTTCGCACATTTCCAACACATTCGATTGATTCCGCACTTTTTAGTCACACGTCCAGCGACATTACTCAAATTTACGATGATTCAACGACGCTTTCAATGCGTGCGATTTACCGTTAACGCGATTCTCAGTGCACTCTTTATTGCTTCCCAATCATACGAGTAGCGCGCATTAGTTTTTTATTGCTTTTTAACACTTTTGTTCCATTCTTTTTTTGTTGCACATTCGCCTGCTAAGCGCATTTTTGGCACACGTGACACGCGTGCAGTTATCGCATGCGTTCGTGAAATGTCGCTAAAGTGTGTTACCGGGACATAGACTGAGGGTGCTAATGTAATTTCGGGAACTTGTTGGGTTAATATAATTTTTGTGATTGTATTTCTCTTATGCGAGAGAAGGTGGTTTTGCACGCGGCAAGAAATGGGTCAAGGGAAATGTAATGAAACAGGGGTTGTTGGCGAAATGTTTTGCGCTCTTAAAATCATTGCTAACTAAGGTTATTTAATTATTTTCCTTTTTTCTGTTTTTTTTTTTGTGAAACCCTAAACAAATTGTCTTATATAGTACATATTTGTTGGGAAGAGCTCGATCCAAAGCTTCGAAAAACTGTCAGATTTCATTGTTGGATATAAATTTCACAAAACGATATTTTTACTACCTTCATAGTTCTTCAAAAGCACATAAAATGTTTACTGAGTTTAAAAAAAATCAGAAAAAATTAAAGAAAAAATGAAAGAAAAAACCCCCAATACTTCTAGCTTGAAACTCTCTCATAACAAATATTTCGAAACGATTTTTGGATTATCAAACTTTTCTGAGCATCCACGAGTAAACGATTTCTAGACTACCCATATTTTCTCTTTGGTAACCTATAATAAAATAATAACAAGTGAGCATTGTTGTATCAGAATCGTAAAAAAATGAAAATTTGGTTATGGACGAAAACATAAAAAAAAATAGGTAGAACTTTGCTAAATGTTGAAGCGATGACGTCTCATCGTGTTAAATTCAGTCTGCATTAGTTCTTCTCTTCTATATTCTCAGATATTTCCATTCTCATTTGTCAATCTACCTGCATTTAATATTCCCAATAATATCAATAAACTAGTGACTGATGCCCAAAGCATACTAAAAAGAAGGAGAAAACACTTCTCCAGCCTGCTGAATGCCAATGAAAATGTAACCAGGAGTTGGTGAACCCGACTCTCCATTCGATGTCGATTTCGATAGAGTGAACGTTCCATTGATAAGGAGCACGCATCAGCTTCTTTGTAGAATATCGTCAGACGGAACTATGCCCGATGATTGGAATTTGAGTTTACTTTACCCAATCAACAAAAAGGGAGACCCAACAATTTGCGCCTTTTATCCTCCTCAACATCGCATATAAGGTTCTATCGAGCGTATTTTGTGAAATGTTAAATCCCACAGTGGCTGACAGTCAAAACTTCGAAGATAATTTCGTTTGTTTTGGAACCAACATTAACGCCAACAACACTGTCAGCCTGGAAATCCAAAGCAGAATAACTCTTGCCAACAGTGCTGAGTAGGCAATTGAGAAGTAAAGTCCTCTCTCGATGAACAAAAACCAAACTCTGTAAGTCACTCATTATTCCCGTCCTGCTATATGGTGCAGAGGCATATGCGATGACAACAACTGATGGGTCGACGTTATGAGTTTTCGAGAGAAAGGTTCTGCGAAGGATTTATGGTCCTTTACGCGTTGGCCACGGCGAATACTCGAGCTCTGTAGGTATTCGACGCAGTACTCGTCCGGGGAGGCAGAGGTAGAGGAAGACCTCCATTCTGTTGGAGAAATCAGGTGAATGAGGACCTGGATACACTTGGTATCTCAAATTGGCGTCAAATTGCAAAAAGGAGAAACGACTGGCGCGACAGATATTGAATGTTTTTATTCAAATGTAAATTTTTTCCTGTTTTTGCAAAAGATCGCTTTCCGAAAACGGAAGGTGAGATAGTCATCTCACTCTAATGCTAGGCCAAACTGTCAACAAAGAATATTAATTGATCGTTATGCATCGCTTGTGTCAAGCAATTTGCTTGAAATCGTCAGAATTATGAAGGACAACTCTTAGTTCCTTCATCACAATAATGCCCCATTATTTACTGCTTTGGTTTTTTGTGTGTTTTTGTCAAAACCCTGGCTCATATTTTTCTCCAAGCACCGACTTCGCCTGATTTGGCATCGTGCGCCTACTGGCTATTCAGCAAAATCTGAAAGCCAAAGGGAGAAGCTGTTTTGACACAGTTGAGAAGATAAAAACCGAATAGAAGATGGTCTTGAAGGCTTTTCAGAAAAAAGTCGATTCCAAGGACTGGAAAAAGCGTTGGTTAAGGTGTGTTTTATCGGACAAGGACTACCTTGGATGAGATGAAATTTATTAGTAAAAAATTTGACCCAATTCAAGAGATTGGCAGTACTCTGGGTATTAAATTCTTCTAATGAGCTTAAATAAATTTTTTTACTATTGTCTTTTTCAATGCTCATGTGATTGATTTATCAAGTTTCGAAGATCAGAAAGGTCTATAACTTTCATAAAATCCTCGAAAAAATCTATTTACTTTTAAAAACACTGTTATGCTAGCAAAACGATGATTTTGTGTCAGAAATCGTTTTTGTTAATTATTTAGACTTTTGAGAATCAAAAATATTCTCACAAAATAGTTACGCCTAGATCAAAAATATATATTTTTATGCTTTTGCATGAATACTCCCTTTGCCCATGACCAATTCACCAAGTGACATAATTCACTGGAAAATGTCTTGCCAAGTGATTTGTAATTGAATCATCCGAGCAAACGTTGGACTTCATCCGTCAAAAAAATGCACACCCACCTTAAGCAACTCACAGAAAGTATAATAAGCAACCCCCGTCCATTTCGAACTGTGCGCCCTCGTAGAAATCCAAAAATATGTCCAAATAAGAGAAGTCTTCATTTGCAGGCTTTGTCTTGGCATTGTTGAGAAGCTGAAAACACCAGAATCCACCAAAAGTTAGCACAACAACAATTCTAACATGAGAAGCGGCAAGTAACTGCAGCGGGCAACAAACAAAAGCACAAAAACAAATCAACAAAAGACATTGCCAGCAATTACACACAGAACATCACAGAGAGAACAGCAAAGCTGCGTGGCTTTGGGGTGCTAAATTGACATAAAACAAAAGTATTATTAGTGCCAAGCCTCACCCTCCCTCCTTTATGCTTATAATTGCTGCATTTCTTGTTTTTGTTTTCGTTTTCGTGCGTTCTCTTTCCATCGACGTTTATGAATTTAACCCTCGGTGATTGGGACTGATTGGGCTGGTGAGCAGCGCAGCAATAAAGTAGCAACATAAAATCATATGTCGTCGCCGCAGCTACCAGTCACGGAGCGGACGTTAGACTCGTGACTCGAGCCACCACCAGCCGCGAGCATAGCGGATAAGCGACGGCGGCAGCGCGACCAAATTGTGACGGCGACAATTTAAATCAGTCTCATAATTCTCAATTGGGACACTTCCACAGTCGATTTTTATGTAATATTTGAAGTAACTGTTGTTGTTGTTTTTGGTGTTATATTAATTTTTTATATGCAAACATGCAATGAGTTGAAATGGGTAAAGGTTACGAGGGGACCATGTGCTCTGTTGTTCTCTGCTCATTCTCATTTGTATGTTTGTATGAGTAGGCCACAGTTGATGACCTTGCTCTCTGAACTTTTTTTCAATTTTTGTATGTGTATGTGTGTACTTTTAGCGTTCGCAATTTGTTACCCTCCAAGCTGCGTGCTGAAATGCAACCATGTGCTGCAATTGAAGCAAACATTTGTTATTGTTTTTTTGTTGAGAGTTGTTTGTAATGTTATCTCAGGTGAATTATCGGTGATTTGGGTGTGGTATAAAGGTGACTCACATTTTGATAAAAATTAATACAAAGTGGTTTAACTGTTGTTGAGCTTACAATATTTGATAGATATGGATTAATAAATCGGCGATTAATTTGAAAATATTTCTGGTTGCCTTTTATGACTAGAGTACGGGAGGTTCTACGAATAATGGTGTCTTGCGGTGAGAAAAATTTTTCTGTATGAATTTATTACAAATTCAGTTACGAAAAAAATATTATTGCAAAAGATAAATACAGTAATATCGAAAGACTAGTCAAAATTTTGATTTTTGGCGAAATTCCGGCAACCCAAAAAAAGGATTTCAGAAAAAAATTTACACTTCATAGTGGCTTAAGAGTTTACATAGGTTTCCTTGGTTAAAAAACAGCCTTTTTTCAACAATTTTTTTCTCATATATAAAATGAAATATTGGATAGGAAAAAGTCTTTTCGTATTTCTAATCAGATTACAACTTATTTTTTTTTATAATTATAATGAACTTTAACTAACAAATATGTACCATTTTGGTCGACCACTTTTTGCTATTTTTCCGCTAGAGTCATTATTTCATCAGTGTAAAATTTGTCTGGTTTTTCGGTGAAAAACTGCGACAATTAATTTTCACAGGCTTCTCTTGAAGCCAACTTTACTCCATTAAAAAAGTTCTGCATTGACCGGGACAAACGGTAGTCCGTGCAAAGTCAGCGCTATATGGTGGATGCATCAAAACTTCACAGCCAAGCTCTCTCAGTTTTAGCCGAGTCATCAAAGACGTGTGGGGCCTACCGTTGTCCTGATGGAAGACGAAGCCCTTTCTGTTGTTCAGTTCTGGCCGTTTTTTCAATTGCTTGCTTCAATCCCATCAGTTGTTGGAGCAGCTCATAGTAGATCATTCCTTTCCAATTCCACCAAACACTCAGCATAGCCTTTCGAGGCGTCAATCTTGGCTTGGCGACCATTTGTTGAGCTTCATCACGCCTGGACTATGATCTTTTTCGCACATTATTGTCGTATTTGATCCACTTTTCGTCTGCTGTTACCAATCGCTTCAGAAGTGAATTGATTTCATTTCGTTTCAGCAAAGATTCGCAGATGTTAATTCGGTTCATTAAATTTTTCAGACAATTCATGTGTTACCCAAACATCGAGCATATTTTTGTAACCAGCCTCTTTTAAATGGTTGAACCCGTTTGATGAGGAATGTTAAGTTCATTGGCGTTGCCATGGCTGCTTATTTGAGAGCCCTGGCCAATATTTTCCAGAAGTTCATCGATTTTTTCAACCATGGGTCGACCAGAGCAAGGGGCATCTTTCACAACGAAATTTCCAGAACGGAAGCGAGCGAACCATTGTTGTGCTACACGAACTGATATAGCATAATCTCCTTGGACTTCACAAATTTCATTAATTTAATTTTCCCTTTTTTATACAAAAATTTCAAAATATAGCGAACTCTTCATTATTTTCACTCATTTTTGAATAGCTGTAACTTTTTTCAACTTCCCCAAATTAAATTTAAAAAAAAAGGTTAAGGTCGCGCCTTTCCTACACTAGTATATGGTATGACACAGTGTGATTGGTAGCACTGGAGATATACGACTGCAACGACATCTATTGACAAAATGCGAAAAAACCAATATTTATTCGGAATGAACTAAAAAAAGAAAAGGATTAATTGCTCTGAGCAGATAATCAGTTGAGGAGAGAGTATTCCGAATTTTCGAAATCAGCTGTTTTCCCAAAATGACATTTCTCATTCTATTCAAAACATTTTGCTAATAACCACCGTCGTACTTACACGTTTCTCAGCTTTTATCTAAAAACTATTCACGACACCTTTTCTGTCTGATAAAAACACTTGATCAACTTCTGCGTGGTTTAGCTTTCGAACTACCAAAAGTCAAAGCTGCTACCCATTTCAACGTAAATAACTTGACATCACTTTTCACAAGTTTACAGGCGAAGGAAAAACGATATAAAAGAACCACTCATATTCGAACAAAATTTGAGTTTTGGTTATAAAATGGTTATATATTGCTTATCTATTGGTTATAAAATGATTATATATTGGTTATCTACTGGTTATGAAATGGTTACACATTGGTTATATCTGACAACGGAAGCTGAAAATTGTATGCTCTATATATAATATGATGTAGTAAATCGTAAGCAATAAAAAATCTCAAATTCGATTTTTTTTAAGATACGTTGTTTTGCATTTTAGGTCACGATATCTATTATATTATCTTAGTATCTAAATATGTTATTTATTTACCGTTATCTTTACTTCCGAATTTGCATGCCCAGTGATTATCTTATGCATATTTTATCAAAATATTTGTCATAATACATTTCTTAATTTTAAAACTTTATCATAAAATAAATATTTATCCACAAATATTTAAATTTTTTTTTTTGTTTTTTTCTTGCAGGTAAATACAAAATTATATCTACAGCCATAGCAGCGGTTAACTGAGGCTTCCTTAGCCGATTTATTTCCGGCAAGTACTAAAAATTTCTAATAATAGTTTCAATCCGGTCATATACTTATTTTTAATTAGTTTAAGCAGCTAAATTAAGAGCAAAATTATATCATTCGCTTATGTTTGCAATATTTTTATGGCGCACAGCTTAAATATTTGATGAGTAACTACTTCTGATCCACTTATGAGCTGCCATAAAGTGGGTAAACAAACTTACATTAACGAAATATACATATGTACACCTATGTACATATATACATAAATATTTATGCAAAGATTAGCAGATGTGCAGCCATATATTTCTTCATAACAGCGTTTAAGTGCCAAGAAATTTATTGGACTACTTTTCGTTAAGCTAAAATGTAAACACGGAAGATAATTTACTTCGCTGACTTCATAAAAAGTCTTCAGTATTTATATACATATGTACATACACATATCTTGTATGTTAATGTATATGCACCTGTAGTAGAGGGTGATCCATTTCGAGGTTCCCTACTTACTTAAAGAAAAAACACAGAAACTTCAAATTTAATGGGAATGTTTATTATCATTCGAAAGAACATTCTTAGGCATTTATTTTTTTAAGATTATCTCTTTCAAATGTTGGCCGCGACTACATCTCAAATGAGCCATCCGTTGAGTCTAATTTACGATGACTTGTTTGAGCATTTCGACTAGTAGTTGGCGTACGACACGCGTGATGTATTTCTGCAAGGCCTGAATCGAAGTGGAATTGTCCGCATAGACTTTATACTTTACATATCCCCAGACGAAAAAAGTCTGACATTGTGATACCACATGATGTTGGTGGTCAATCAACCGGCCCAAACCGTGAAATTATCTGCTCACCGATCTATACTCTCAATAAATCCATTGATTGATGCGATATGTGGGAAGTGGCGCCGTCTCGTTGAAACCAAATGTCACCGAGATTACGAGATTCAATTCCAGGCATCAAATAGTCGGTTATCATGGTGCGATAACGGTCGCCATTGACATCATTTTTGAAGAAATAAACCACAAAGAACCTTGGTTTTTCTGCATGAAGTGGCATCTCTTGAATCTCTTCAGGTTGCTCTTCGTCCCAAATAAGGAAATTTTGCTTGTTTACATACCCTTTGAGCCACAAATGGGCCTCATCGCTGAACAAAATTTGACTCTAAAACGTGGGATCTTCTTGGAAGAGGGCGATGCGTTATCGCTTGGGTAGTTGGGGCGGCTTCAGTTCTTGCACAAGCTGTATTTTGTAGGCTTACAATTTAAAATCTTGTCGTTAAGTGCGCCAAGTAGTTCTATACGTCAGTACGAGTTGCTGCGAACGGCGCCGAATCGACTCTCCCGGTCTTCGTCTACACTCTCAGCTACGGCTGCTATACTTTCTTCACTGCGTGCTGGCTGGGGTCCATTCGGTCGAATATTATCTAATAATAAATGATCGGCCTCAAGGTGGGTGATGGTGTTGCGAATAGTATGCTCAATAGGCCTATTATTTTAACGATAAGTTGGTGGAAACGCGAGAACGCGTTCTTTACGGCACCGAATTTTCGCGGTAAAGTTGATCAATTTGTAAATGTTCTTCAGACATAAATCTTTCTAAAATGAAATGCCAAACCGAACAAAAATAAACTGACAGCTTCACACGACTCACGCGTGATCTATCAAAAAAAAGGCTATTGAAAAAAGTAGCTCTATTTGGTTTACCCGTTACATATGAGTTCCACAGGTTCTAAGTGAATGAAGCAACAGCAAAATAGTTTGCTATTAATGATGTGAGAGAAAATTCTAGTAATTTTTCAGTATATTAACATCACATTCGAATTTAATTAATGAACTAATTGCCTAAATTAATGGACTGTCCGAAAGGCTTATAACTCATTGTCGTGGTAATTTTCTTATTTACACCTTATATTAATTTAGCAATTATTAATCGATTTCTGTCAGCGGATCATAAATTTGTTAACATCTAATTTCTTTATGAATCATATCTATGATTATATATTATATATGTATATGTATTGCTTTTTGATTACATATATTATTTTTGGCTAAATTCGGAATATAGTGTTGCATAACGCGACTGCACTCAATCCAATCTCAAATAACCTCAAATACATATATCAGAAGAGTACTTTCCTACAAGGCATGTAAATTTTTTCTATAGCTCTTGTCATTTACGAGATAAATACAAAAAAAGCGAATTTCATGGAAAAATCATGTTTAGAGCCCCGTACTACCTCGCCGGTGTGAGTTACGACTTTGTTGCACTGGGCACTTTTGTAGAGTGAACAATTCTGAGAAATATGAGTCTAAAGTCAAAGCGATGCCATAAAATACCTCTGATCTGTAGGAATTTAAAGATAAAAGCTCACGATTGCAGTGTATTTTCCATGGAAAATTTTTACAGGCCTTGGTCCAGTTCTTAATGTTGATATTAAGGTCTTAAATTTTTAGTGAATTTTTTTAAGGTATTTCCAAGGAAATTTCGTGACGGGACTGAAAAAAATTAATAGTTCAAAAAAAAAACACCCTGATATGCATATGTACATATATAGCCGCAGTGCTACCAAGTTCAGTTTTACTATGGTGAATGGCAAATGACAAATAAAAATACTACTTCCTTCTAGCATTCTGACACTTTTTGAAATTTACGATTTTACGATTGGACTGAAAATACTCGAAACAGACTATTTGCGGTTGTCACAGAGATTACCCGTCCCAGTATGCACCCAATAAAAAAGTCTACAAAGTTTGACTCTGAGAGACTGGTTGGGAAAGCTTCTAATATTGACGGACTTGACTCAACCAAATCTTTTTAATGGTATTTGTAAAGCTCAACAAAAAAGTTGATAATCTCCTACAACCTCATCATTTTGCAATGTTATTTCTATGCAAATTTTCTGAATTGGAGTGGAACAACCTGTATGCGTAATTGAAATCGGGATAACTCATAAAATAATGTTTTGTGGCGTTTTTCAGAACGTTTTTTTTTTAATATGTTTTTGTTGTTGTAAAGGATATCTGAACCCTGCTTGGGGGGAAATGCGAAAGTTATTTGTCATGGAAGTCACCTAGCGAGAGGTTCAGAAAACGTACTGTTTCGAAGGGGTCCGACCATGTAAGAAGGCGCTAACCTAAAACGTTGGTTTCATGGAGCATGTTAGGAGGTGGTTAGAATCATGCGGGTACTCTGCATGTAAGACATAAGTTTGGTATATCGTGATCTACAGTTATGTGGATAAGTGGGAGTGGGGATAAGTGGGAGTTATGCCAACGAAGTTGAGCTCTGCTGTTAAGTGGTAGTAACAGGGTAGTATTCGGGTATTATAACTATGAAGCTGATTTAAAATTGTAAAATAAAAAATTCTCATATTCAAATTACATATTTTGTACACCCACACCCCATTTATGTACCCGTAAACCATACTATTAGACAATGCATCAATAATTATCAACCTTCATCGCCATAGAAGCAGGTTCTAACGTCGAAATAATTAAGCAACCATTTTATAGATATTGTTTCGCCTTTTATTAACGAACAAAATTTAACATTCGAGTTTTAAACGTCCCCCGAAGCATAATCACAGCAAACTCCGGAACCGCGCTGGTACTCCTCCAACACATTGCTCGAAGTTCCACCACGCGAGATCGAGTTTTTGCGTTCGTATATCCTTATTATAACCGAATTGTGTGGGATTTGCGACGCCTCCGCGGCATCCGCATTAAACGCATTATAACACTCGGCGGACGATGACGATGCAACAAACGTACATACATACGTAGGTAATCATTAAAATCCACCTACCCGCACGCCTACCAGCCCGCAGGCGGCATTTTTCGAGAGCTTTTACTCGTACACTGCTCAGCTGATGGCTGCCACATGCCACAATCGTTGTAAAGTGGTCGCCACTAAAAATAATTTGACGCCAATGCAATATTCAAGTGACAATGACAGCAATAACAGCGACAACAACAACGCCAGCAGTCATAACAATAATGCACAAGTAGGGATAATTGACACGAAGTGTTGGTGGCATGCAGCGGTGTGGCAGACAAACTGCAATGCATATGACACCAGCGGCGAATTGACAAGTACATCGACAGCGGCTCGGCTCTGCTCGTTCAATAGCCGAAAAATGCAATAAAGCCGGAAACAAAGCAGACGCTCAACTTCCACAACAACAACAACAGCAGTGTGAGCGGAGCCTAACAACAAACGCTAGCAATTGCTGCTGACTGGCGAAGTCTGGGCAACAAAAAGCCACCTTCGTGCGCAAACATGCCGACGGAGTGCATTGCTTCGCATGTGTGCATTCGAACAAATTGCCACAACAGCAACAATGCCGTCAAAGCATTTGCGTGCAACTTCAATTGCAACAACGTGTGCTGTATGTGTGTTTTTCTGTGTGCAAAAACATGCTTGCGTCGCATGTAAAGGACCCAGCACAATGTTAGGGTTAAGGTTGCAAAAATGCTGTTGCATCAACATTACCACTGCATGGCGTTGCAGCTGAAAAACATATGCATTTATACGCGAATATGTGTGTATGCGTGTGGGGTATACTTTGTTGTGCGCATTCATATTCGCAAAGTCGCTTAAATGTTGCACAGACAGCATTTTCGGTTGCATGCATTCCACACTCCGACATACACTTGTACATTCCATCGATTGTGAGGCATTTCGTTTGAAAATTCTTCGAATAAAAATAGTAAATATCGAAAGGTTTACTTTTATAAAGGGTGATCCATTTCGAGGTTCCCTACTTTTTTAATAAAGAAAACACAGAAACTTCAAATTTAATGTGCAATATTTTTTATCGTTCGCAAGAACATTCTTTAGCATTTATTTTTTGAAGATTATCTCTTTCAAATGTTGACCGTGGCTTCATCTCAGGTGGTCCATTCCTTGAGTCCAGTTTTGATGATTCATTCAAGCATGTCGACTGGTAACTGGCGAATTACACTCTTGATGCTTTGCTCAAAAGTCTGAATCGAAGCGGGATTGTACGCATATACTTTAAATTTTACATATCCTCACAGGAAAAAGAAACGGTATTTGTGGCCAATCGACCGGCCCCAAACGTGAAATTATCTGCTCATCGAAGTGGTCTCTCAATAAATCCTTTGTTGAACCAAATGTAGCTGAGAGCACGAGTTTCAATTTCAGGCTTCAAATAGACGATTACGTTCTCAACGGCATCATTCTTGAAGAAAAATGGACCGATGATTCCACCGGCTCACAAACCACGCCAAACTGTTGTTTTTTTTTTTCAATAAAATGGCAGCTCTTGAATCGCTTCAGGTTGATCTTCATCCCACTTTCGGCAATTTTGCTTGTTTACATACCCATTGAGCCAGAAATGGGCCTCACCGCTGAACGGAATTAGGCTCGAAAACGTCGTATCTTCTTGGAACTTTTCAAGAGTCCATAGAGCGAAGCGATGGTCCTGGGCAAAGTCGAGCAGCTTCCGTTCTTACAGAAGCTGTTCCCTTTGTATGCTTTCAATTTAAGATCTCGACATAAAATGCGCCAAGTCGTTCTTTACGTCAGTCCGAGTTACTACGAACGGCGCCGACTCTCCACGGTCTTCGTGTACTCTATCAGCTACGACTGCTATATTATTTTCACTGCGTGCTGGACGTGATCTATTCGATCGAATATTATCCAATAATGGGTATCAAGATGAGAGATGGATGATGTTGCGAATAGTACGCTCATCGTCTGGGTATATTTATAACATCAAAAAGTTTTACTTAAATCTTTAAATTGGCAAGTTCCTCCATTTGCCAAATAACTTCGAGGAATTTAGGAGGACCTGAAAAGTTGCATCGAACAGATGTTAATAATTTTGAATAATTCTTCCGAGTTGACAGTCCTCGGTCGGATATCAATCAGAATCCGTTCCGATCAGGTAGACCCGACTAATGGGACGGACTGTAGAATACATATCATATCAAACATCTATGCATCCAACTACTGAAAGCTGCGTAACGAGCTTACCCAGAGGAACTTTCTCCCCCTATATATTCATTTCCCCCAGCAGTAGAGTCTCCAGAAGTCTTGCACGACAATGACAGACTATCGGTGCCTAGGTTAATACAAAAATGGATTCCTTAAATTGCACCACCACAACACTTAAAGTTATAAACTTCCGGATAACTCGAAAACTCAATCTAAAACCATCCTGAGAGCACAATCCCAGTAGCGGTGGACTAGTCATAGTCAATCACACCACGCTACTAGAAAATATTGAGCAATCCACGCTTCCTTCAGGATTGAAGAGTTGGACTATGAATTAACCGAACGGTCGTCAAATAACTCTTAAAGTTAAGACCACTGACTCCGAATTTCGATGGTAAATTTTAATCATTTCGAGTCGTTGTTGGATCGTATATCTTTCCATGTTGAAATAAGGGTTGTCCTTACTGAAGAGAAATGCCGAAGGAACGAAAAAATATGGCGTCCATTGCTGATCCTATCTGTCTACTTTTTTAGTGCTCTATTGAAAAACCCTTGAGCTGTATTATTTCGAGATAGATATTCAAAGTTACGAAGAATTAAGCAGGGCACTCCTCAAGGTGGCGTTCTCGGAACTCGTTCAGAGAGAGTTTCCATTAAGCCATTCCCTGATAATCGCACTTCGTGTGAAGGCCTATCCTTACGATTTTTCTAGTTTCTTCACTGCAAGGAGCCTAAAACTCCTGCTCAATCAAGAGCAACCATATTTACAACTGAGTAATGGAATACTGATTAGACATAAACCGGGTCTAGATATTTGATACAACAACAACAATATTTTGGCATTACAATAGTCCCCTTAAAATTCGCGAATACCAAATCGTTTTTACTACTATAACCACGAGAAAACTAATAAGACACTAAATAAGGAGATTGTCGGCACCACTTGCTCGAGTTGCCAGATGTTTTTTATTGTGGGGTTTACAAGTAGGAAAATTAAAATTTTTGGAAATATGAGTAAATGAAATCATGTATAATATTATATTATATTTCCAGATTAGTAATAATATTTTAAATAGGTGGCAACTCTGTAAAAATTTTCGATACACATTTTCTGATTGATTTCACTGAAATATTGTATAAAACCGATAATATTTAGGCGAAATTTATTTATCTTTTGAAATAAGTGGCAACCACATAATAAAAAATTCTTTATTAAAATTTGTGATGGAAATCCAAAAGCACGATTTAGGAAATGACTACTTTTAAGCAAAACAACTGAATGCATTTCAAACAATATTAAGACATCTGGAAGAAGACAACCAAAAGAGAGTAACCATATCGTAAGAAAAAGATTTGAAAGTGCCTGCGCAGAACTCAAGTTTATTTTTAAACACTTTTAGTGCTCTCTTTTAATTTTTAAAATGAACAATTTGAAAATCGTTCAAAATAGTCTCTGGGACTAAGTTTAGCATGCCTGGAGTGCCCCAAGAGCAAATCTTTCTATACGAAATCGGCTATGCAGCTGCTAAATAATACTTATAAGCATACTTATGCAGCAGCACTACCACATATGCACTGTAAATGCATACCTGCACTCGAAAATATCCAACATTCCACATGCGTTGCAACAACGATGTGGCAATTAAGCTCGTGTGCCAACAACAAACACCACCCACCACGCCCACTTCGCAATCGCTCAAAAGCACACACACATACACACCAACAAATATTAGCAAACAACTGCAAATGTCTATATAGCAATTTGTTGTTGTTGAAACTCCCATTTTTGCTTGTGCTTTGTTTGTTTGCTCGTGCATTTGTTGTTGTTGTCGCTCGTTTGCCAAGTGACTAATGTTTGCTGTCGCCGTTCTTTGCCACTCATTTGCTGGCATTTCTGTTGCCATTTCTGATTGTTGAGCGCTCGTTGTTTGTTCGTCGCTTGAAGCCGCCACAACAAGCGGCGCACACCCCGCATGTTCGAAGGTGCACCGCTCACCGCCCGCACAGCCACCCCCCGCGCTCATTACAACAAAATTGCCCAGACAAATGCAAATGCCATTTGTTGTTTCCTGCTTTTATTGTAAATGCTGCAAATGACATTGCCATTGCTGTTGCCACTCCACCCAGCAGTTGTTGTTGCTATTATTAGTATAATGCCGGCGTATAGACTTTGGCATTTGCCTCTGATTGTTTTGATGCTGTGAATGGACTTTGGAGCACTTTTTAGTTTACTTATCATTTTCATATTTGTCTATTAGACACACACACACACACACATGTATGCATATATGTATATATGTGTATGTATATAATCTTCATATATGCATTTATTTTCCAGCACTCATTTATATTTGCACAAAATTTCTCACCCAAACCGAGTTCATCTCTATTGACTTCATGCTGTTGTCTTCTTGTGGTGTTGTAGTTGTTATTGTCGTTGTTAAAGGTGAAGTTTACCTTCTAAGAGTTATGAATTCTTAATGCCGATTCGTCTGTCAACACTTGCCCTTGGAGTGGCAGTCATTCGGAACACACACACACACACAGACACCGGAGTCACTACTCGAAGCATTATTTATTTATGGGTGTTGCTGCTAATTGCCAAAGCAGTGTTCACCGCCACCAGGCGCTCTCGTGAAGTTTGTTTTGAACTTGAAATTGTGAAAGGTGGAAATTGTTTTGAATTTTATATTTTATGAAATTCATATTTCCATTAATATAAAATGCTTTGTGGCTTAAAGTGTTTCGTATTTTCATATTTTCCGCACAAAAGTTGGGAAATCGAACCTTTTAGCCTCATTTACTTCTTGAATCAACAGATTATTTAATAGTATCAGATAGTGAAAGACTTTCTCCAGTATAATTTCGAGTATTTTTTTTAATTTATTTACGATTTTTTCGTTTTTGAAAATTGTTTGTTGAGGAGATTCTATAATTTTGACCACTAAAGTCAAGAGGCTATTGATGTTTGATGTTATTTTTAATGAACACATGATTAATGATATTCCTCTTCGCCCAAAATCGCAACTAACTTAAGGGGCTATACCAGTGTGACGCATGAAAAATTAGGCGATTTTCGTGAATTTAAAAAAAAGTACTAGATTGAATGTTTCCACGTTCTATGGACGTAATAAAGTATATTTTTAGCTATATTACATTTTTTTTTACAAAAATATTGAAAAATAACGGAGTTATGTGCAGTCTGCGGAAGTGCCGAAAAAAAAGGGCCTCAACTGCTGGCATGATTCCGGTCGATTGAGTAGCTGAAACAAAACAATTCAAAATGTTTATTAAACTTAAATATATTTTCTATACAATGAACTACGATCTTTGAAAAATATCAAAAATTAAGAAAATTGCGTAATTTTGAAAAAAAAAAATCGTTTTTTCACGAAAAAAATGGTCGTTTTTCTATTGCCAAATTGACAATTTTCAACCAATCAAAAAGATCGTAGTCCATTTATAGCAAATGTATTCAACTTTACCCAGCTTTAATTTGATCGGTCAATTTCTCGTTGAGTTATGATCTCAGCACTTTTGAAAAATGTCGTTTCGAGAAAAACGCGTTTAAAGTTTCACTTTTATATGTTTGCACCTCTGAGCGGTCGCTGTTCAGAACGCTGCCATTCAAAAACTATTCAAGATACGACCTTGCCGATTTCACAGGATATTTTGAATATTTAAATCGAAAAAGCAAAGTAAAAGTGTCACACTGGCAAAGCCCCTTAAGTGTAATTAATGACATGTAAACAAATTAGAATATAAATAGCTTGCCCAAGAAATAAAATGGTAATTAATACTAATAAAATAGACTAGTAATAGGTGATATTTTTGTACGTTTGTAATATTCAAATTTTGGTTTATTTTTCGAATATTATTTACTGGTGAGCGTACACATTACAAAAAAAACCATTTTTTGCTGTAATTTTTGCGGTTTTGTGGCTAAAAAGTATGACTTGATTTTACTTAATCAGTTATGTAACATAGCTAATTTATTTAACTTTAATTAACATATTGATATTGTCATAAATTAGATGATTAACATGTGTTGTTTAGTAAAACATCAAAAAAAATTTAAAAAGGGACGAATTCAAGGCCAAATGTACCTAAGTTCAAAGCGTTTATAATTCAACCGAATTCAATTGCATTAATTAAGTCGCAATTCACTAAAAAAGCGATAATTGAATGTTTCGAGAGAATTATGGCAATAATTCATTGCCAATTATATATTGTATGTACATATATATGTTAGGGTGAGCCATAAAAAACTACTAAGGAATCTACCTACGAAGAATTTTTTTTCACTTTTCAAAGCTTTTAAGCCATTATACCCACTTGTAAGCCATTATACCCACTTGTAAGCCAGAAAAAACACACTTTTTCCGATTTTTTTTTTATTTTGCGTATAGTATAAATAATTTACATATATTGACATACGATCGATGTGCCATACGTTTTAAGAGCGGTAGGGGGACAAAAAATTCAATATCTTTGGAATGGTATGAATGAACAAAAATTTTTTTGCAAATTATTAAAGGTGAATATTTTCTGCTTTGTGCCACATGCTTTTCGATTTTTTTTTAGCGTGAAGAACACATACAAAATTTCTATTGTTTAACAAAAAATTATGTAAAATATTATTATTTAAACAAATGAATCGTGAAAAAATATCTATAATGTAGCACGACCATTTTTCTCTGACTTCACAAAATTTCATCGATTTAGCTCTAGTAGTTTATGAGAAAACAATTTCACAATTTTATCATGCTCTAAATTTCAACCTTCAATAATTTTAACAAAAAAAAAAAAAGAATTTTTACGAAATATTTATAATATCACTGGGTATGCGTCCCCTTCCTAATGAACTGCTAATTTTCCAAATCGATGATATTTCGAAATTTTCGTGGATCACTTGACGTGTTTTGACCAAGTTGTCTCAATCAGAGAACGTCTGATCTGATGTCATATGATCATATGATTAGACGTTCTCTGTCTCAATCTTACGATATTTCACATGACGATCTGACAATACCAGTTTGCGCATAGCAGCAATAGTTTCCGGAACCAGAACTGATTTTAGAAGACCTTCACGATATTCGGGTTGTAGTGATATCCGCCCTCGATTGGATTCACCATACCATCGAAAAATACTGGTTCTTGATGCAGCTTTTTCGCCAAATTTTAATTATGTTCATTGATGAACTGTTGCTGAAATAATCGACTGAAAGTTGTCAACAATAATCGCGTGAAAATGTTAGCGATTTAATTCCATTTTTGGGACAAGATGAGTATTTAAAGTTACTGTAAATACCTCGTAAGTCAAAACGTTCAGAGTATTATACCATCAAAAATGTCAAACTTAACAATAAAATTGTGAGTTGCCAGATTGCAACACTTGAGTTGCCAAGTCCCGAACTGTTATAGACGACGTATACAAAATTTTCAATTAAAAAATATTCCACTAAGTAAAATTTTTTAATAATTTGTACGCTCTACAAAAATGTGCGATTTCAAAGTTATGTTATTTGTAACGAAAATATATTGTTTGACTCATCAACCTCTTTTGAAATTAAGTTAAAATTATTGTTTTGCATGTTTTTTCTACATATACATACATAGCGAGAAAAAAATACCCGGAAATTGTAAATAAAACGCATAATATTTAGTTATTCATCAATATTTATTTTGTCGCCTTCAAATATCTTCTTTACCAGTTGTAATACACTGATGCCAACGATTTTTGCGGTCCCCGAAACACTTTTCATAAGCTGGCCTTCAGGTCCTTCAGCGAATTTCGCTTTATCTCTTCAACCGACTGAAAACGGGTACCACTAAGCGGCGGAATTTCAGTTTGGTGAACAAGAAAAAATGACGTGGAACCAAATCTGGTGAATATGGTGATTGATTGATGACATTCGTTGCGTTTGTGGCTTTAAATTCGGTCACAATCAGGCTAGATGCGATGGTGTGGTGTCATTGTGTAAAATCCATGAATTTTTTTCCCACAATTCCGGCTGTTTGTGACGGATGTTCTCACGCAAACGCCTCAATGCGGCGAAATAGAACTCCTTATTAGATTCTGTCCCTCCGGAGCAAGTTCATAAATAACGGAAAAAATACTGAGCATCACCCTGATTTTTGAGCGGCTTTGGCGAAGTTTTTTTTTAGTCTCGGCTCGGTTTTTCCCCTCCATTCTGATGATTGTTGACTTGTTTGGATGTCAAACTCATAAAGCCATGGCTCATCGGCAGTTATAATGTTCAAAGAAACCAGTTTACGGTACTCTTTTTGACGAAAAATTCAACATTATCGGGACGAGTCAAGCGAGATTGCGTTTCATATCCAAATTATCCACCAAAATCATTCGAACGAACTCGCGAGAGATGTCGAACTCTCTTGCCAACTTTCTAACACTTGCTACCATATCTTTCACATTTTTAATATTTTCATCAGCGGAAGAGGTCGAAGGTCGTCCAGAACGAGGCATGTCTTCAACGATCTCTCGACCATCTTTGAATGCTTTGTAATACTCGGAGGCTTGTGTTTCTGATAAAACCGAACCACCGAATCCGACATTTGCAATGATTCCGCACATGAAATTCGGTTAGAAATACAAAATTTGAGACAAATTCCTTGTTCGATATTTTTATCCACTGTAAAAAATCGCAACGCACTACTGAGGTGTACCGACTTAAGGGAGGAGCCTGCTTTAGAAGTTTCAAAAAATCGATTTTTTTTGTTTTACTTAAATCTTTTTAGAAATAATCTAAGAATATGTCCCCAAAGTTATAGATGAGAATTCGAAATATTTTTGAAGCTAGAAGGGAAATATTGACCGATCGTCTAGCAGATATATTGGCGCTTGAACAGAAAGCTAAAACTTTGACGCGCGATTTCTCGGTTTTTTATTTTTACGATTTTTCTTAATTGGCGGACAGGATAGAAAAACAACTAAATGTTGTATGGAATTGGGGTAGAGTTTACTATGTTTGGCATTAAATTATCTTTTATTTAAAGTAAAAAAAACTAAGAAAAGTCAAGTTTGAACATATTTTTAAACATAAAGTAAATTTTTTGTGGTCAAAAACCACTCTTTTTTTAATTTTTAAAAAACTTGTAAACTTTTACATTTTTTTGGGATTTTTTTTTAGTTTAACTAGAAGATAAATTATTACAAAATATGAATCTCTTTGAATTTTTTGGTTCCGATAGAAATTGCCACCTGCATCCTGCCCGCCGCCCGACAAATGCACATGCGTGATGCATCGGACAATTGCTTCCCATAGGCAGAACGTCAAAGATTTCGTATCCAAAAAAATTGTATGTGATGTTTAAACATATTACTATAAAGCCTAGAAATTTCGCTTGAATCAATTATTTCTTTCCCTCCCAGAAAAATCCTCAAAAAAAATCGATTTTTTGAAGCCTAGAGCAGGCTCCCCCTTAAGCAATTAAGAAGAGTCCTACGAACTTACCAAAATACATTGTTTCGAAATGTCATTTACAAGGGGAATTTAACTACAATTTCTGGGTGCTTTTTTGTCAGGGTCACATATTCGTTAAGAATTTTTTTAAGCTCACCCTAGTGTATGTATCTGCATCATATGTACATATAGAAATTTTTAACAAAATATTATTTTTTGTTATGATTTTTTTTGAAAATTTATCGTCAAAATTAGCAATTTTTGCGTATTTACATTTTGTTACACGCCATTTAACATCAATCTCATTTGACTTAATTTGATTAACGCTTATTTTGTCTGGTTAAATTTTTTTTGCGGTGACAACAACATTTCACAGCTTTTCGCATAAAACAGGCTGCGAAAAAATCAGTGCAAATAAAGAACATAAACAAAGTAATTAGATCGTTTGTATTACTTACTTACTTACATACGTAGCATATATAAATACCTATTCGAACATGCATACTTACATACATATGTGTATACACATATTCATGTGTATGAATATACCAGGAAATATGCGTATTTATTCGTGTCAACTTACAAAACTTAAGCAGTTTATGAAAAATGTGTGACACTACTCGAATTTCACGTGTGTACCGCAGTCAATAAGGGTTAATTGCGAAAAGGGTTAATTGCAGTCAATGCAAAGTCATTAGTGCGTTCGCCAACTACCCCAACAAAAAAGCACAAAGGCGACAACAAAACACGCACACATACATATGCAGTACTAAAGTTACGTAACTGCACATAAATCACACAAATGCCGGACGCTCTAATTGCCCGAGCGGTGAGCGGCGAGTGCATTGCTGCACACAGCATTAACCCTTAATTGAAGCAATGCAGTGGAATCTTTGAGCGCTCAGCATTTGTTTGTTTATAAATCATGTAGTTGTCGCTTTAAATGCATTATTTACACAAACACTTCAAGGTACACACACACACATATCAATGTATGCATGTGTGTGTGCTGATGTCAATACAAAAAGGTGTTGAAATGTCAAGTGATTTTAATCATTCGCAAAGCAAATCGCTTATGTTTGCAAAGAATCGCGTTGCATGCAACAAATGTACACCCAAAGTACGCACACAAACACATACATGTATATGTCATGTGTAATGCATGCAAAATAACCGTAATCGCCATTTCTTTGCGTCTGCAATGCCACAAAAGCGTGGCCATGTGTGGCAATCAACTGCCTTTCACACACACACACACGCATACACACATGCACGCTTATATGTACATACATGCATTTTGCAATAATTAAATTTTTCGCCTGCTGCGGTCGCTCTAAAGCCCATCAACAGAAGAGCAAGCTTGCCACCAGTCGCCGGCTTTGGTCAGCATGCCGCGCTGGACCCTTGCAACATTTCAGTTGCTGTTGATTTTTCATGGCGTTGGACGCATTTGCATACACATATATGAGTATGTGTGTATGTGCGTACACTGAGTTGCTTATTTTATGCAACCACTTCCTTTTGGGCCGTCCAGACCGGAACTCATGTCGTTTAAAGCGAGCTCTTTCTGTGCGCGGTACTTACCCGCTACTACTGATGCAAGGAGAGACTTAAATTGCAAGCAAATTCGAAATAATATACTTCGAAATTTAATGGTAAAATACTTCGGGATCCGAAGTTGCTTACTTGCGCTTCATCTCTCTTTAAGCTCTACCTTCATTTGGAATCATATGGTGGCTGCAGCTTTTTACATAAATTCGATTTTCCTTTCATTTAGCGGAACAATTTTTTGGCTTTCCCGTTGCTAAATCTTATTTGAAATATTAATTAATTGGACGTGTAAAGAACTTTCATTAGAAATTGACTCCAGCGCCATCTAGCGGATTTAAAATTCTCAGGAACACTATTCGGGCTTACAGAAACATAATTAGAGCATTTTGCAAAATCGGTTCAGTGTTTTCGATCCATAAACTAATTTTAAGCGCTCATATTCACTTTTGAAAAATTTGGATATTCTTGTTCCCGTAGTCGATAACCACTAGGACCTCCGAAAGAAGGAGTCTGACAGTAAAGCAGATTTTTCTGCTTAAAATTATCCGGAATCCAGAAACGAAAAAAATGTATTATATTAAATGAATATACAAAGACTATGATCGAATCAATATTCAACAAAATTTTAAATCTTTGAATATGTGAAGATTGCTCAAAAAATGTTTTATTTATATTATTAACAAAAATTTTATTCCTTCAATCATTACTTGACAAATTTGTCTAAAAAATTATGTAAAAAACACAAAGCGATGGATTCAGGTCTTTCAGAATTCCTCGCCAACTCTGAAAACAGCGTTTCGAGAAAAGCGGGTTTAAAATTTTGGAAACCGACGACACTAGGTTAAGCAGTAGATCTTTTGCTCCACTCAGCTTGCAAGGCGACGATACTAGCCTTGAACTTATTAACAGTGCGTTCATAGTAAGTCAAGGAGTGCCTAAGCTCGCTATCAATAGCATCGAGTCCCTTTCTGATAAGACTCTTATGGATGCCAGGCCTCAGTGGAGTCGCAAGAAATTGCAATGGTACATGCGCTATCGCAAAATCATTTTAGCCCAGTACCGATCGCAAGAGATCTGGTGACCTACTTTCCCTCAGTAAGGCTAGTTTCACCATGCTGTAAGGCTGGGAATCTTACCAGACGCCATCTGCAGAAGCTGTATGGAAGAAGATGACTTGACTGTCCCGCGTTTGGGAAGTCAAGGCTTAAACACATGGGAGCGCATACCTTCAGACATCCCACCGAACTGGCGGGAATAAAAATTAAGCGGCTGATCAAATTCGTATTGGCTAATTTTTTATTTTTTGCTTATTTATAAGTTCGAACATAGGAGTTCTACTTTTCTACAGCTTCACTAAAGACTACTTATAGTCTGTGCGATCTCTCCAGATCAGCCATCTAACCTAACCGATCTCACATTGTATAAGTCCATCTCACTTAACCTAATCTAACACTCTCGACTTGTCGATTTTGTATGTATTAGGAACAATTCTGAATTTAAACTGAGTGTTTACGTATGAAGCTTATATATGCATATGTAGGTACAGCCTTCCCCTAATTCTTGCAGAAACATTCACGCAGTCCTTTCATGCTTATCCTTTTGCTATTTCACTCAGTCCAAGACTACGCTTGATAAAAAATAATAAACTTTAAATTCTTGGAATAAATTTCTTTGAAACAGTGAAAATAATTCCCAAAATATTGATGCTCCACTAGTTTATCTCTCTACTGGTCCTCGAAAACACATACTTCCCCGCATACATACATACATATATACAACAATTGTTTTACACCTACACCCATTAAACCCGCCGAAAGCTGCAGGATAAATTTAATTTTTTGGGCAATGAGCTCAGTGACGTTTTTCATGAATACACAATGAGCGCTTAAACCTGGTCTGATCAACATGTCTGCCCGCGTGTACATGTTTTCCACATACACACTCGTACTTGCATGCACATATGTACATATGTATATACTATGTACATGTATCCTTGGATATGACAGTGCGCTGTCGAACAGTTAATTGAGTTATGCCGACATTGTTCCGACGCCATTGAAAATTTGCATGCAACAAGGTAAAATGCCCGCGGCTGCGTCCACTCCATCCAAGCCAGCGCCAGGGCAGGTAGTTGATGAATAGCTTTCATTTACACACACGCATACACGCATACTGCGCACATGTGTAAGTGCTAGTAAGTAAATTTTGTGAAATTAATATTTCATTGATTTTCATTTTCATGAATTATTTATTTAAGAAATTGAATATTATAACGGTAAATACCACGATTGAATTGTTATAGGGATTAATGAACGTCAGTTCATTTAATTATACATGTTGGATGGATTTGCTGTTTGATTAGTCTTATTTCTTGCTTTCTATTGTTTTGATATTGAATGCTAACCATGCATTTTTTTTTGTAAGACTTTGAAAATCTCCAATATGATTTAAAATGTTAATTTAATGAGATAATAAAAGGTCAGTTCGTCAAATTCTTATAACGAAATTCGAGTTGAGCGGATATCTTTCGAGAAAAAATCAATAACAAGCTAGCATATCAGAAAATTGCGGTTAGGTTAGGTTATGTTCAATGGCTGATCCTCAAGCGAATCATACTTGGATTACTTTATACAGCCCTTTGTGAAGCTATGAAATATAACTCCTGCAAACAGTTTTTAAAAGTCGACAAAGCAACTTGAGATCAAAAAATCTGCTGTATTTTTATTGCCACCAACATCTCTGCGGGATGTCTGAAAGTGTGAGCTCCCAAATGCTTAAGCCTCGATTTCGAAAATGGGTGAGAAACGAGAAAGAAGGGTTGAGAAATCTCTAAATCTGGATAGGCAATGACTACTTAGAGGTAAAGCCTCAAAAGGTAGCTTTACTGAGGGCGAAGAATTCATTAGAAATATGCGATTTTCCTTGGGCGAAAAGAATTTTGCGGCAGCGTAGGAACTAATACTGATCCAGCGAAACCCAAGTTACTGCGAAGCCCAAACCGATTTCCATTTTACTGATATCTGGGTTATGATGCGCATGTCTGCGTTTACCCTACAGCTTGTTATCCAAAGGAGCCAGAGACTGGGGAAAATGTATGCCATTCAGAAAAATATCTGTTCTGTGTTTAAGAAAGTAATAAAAAGAAATCTCAATGAGGCCAAACACAACTCCTTATTGACCGTCTGTCCCTCCGAAACAAATCCATGATGCACCAAACCACGAATATCCGAAAAAGAATCACCTTGATTTTTGAGCGCCTTTGGCGGTGCTTCTTTGGTTTCGGCTCGTTTTTCCCCCCTCCATCCCGATGATTGTTGACTTGTTTGCATGTCAACTCATAAACCCATGTTTCATCGGCAGTTATATTGCTCTCCATGAATGTGGGATTAGAATTCGCACGATCAAGCGTGTCCAAAAAGACCTATTGACGGTTTTGTTTTGAAAAAAAAATCAGCTTTAACGGGGCGAGTCGAGCAAGAACCCAAAATATCAAACAAAATCTTTCGATACGACTTGCGAGAGATATCGAGCTCTCTTGCCACATCTCTAGCACTTGCCTGACGAATTTCGAGCCAGCCCTAACGTCTCAGTGATGTTATAGAATTTTTCTTCTTGACCCGAATGCGCTCGATGGTGTAATAATTTTTGACTAAGGACTTTTACTAAGCATTGCTTCCATCACTCTCAGAAACTTGCGTAGACCACAAAGAATTATTGCCCTATATGATGGTAATGCTCTCATCTGGCCACTTTTTCAAGCGCAGGTACGACTATCTTTATTCTCAGCGCCAAAGTACATAAATGGGTTCATCAATCAGTCAGTTATCAGTAGTTGGCAGCCACAAAGGAGCTCATCAACAAAAATCTCCATGCCAACATAATTGAATTCGCCTAAATCCTTTGAAGTCTTGGAAGAAATAAATCCGGCCTGAGCACATAACTAGATTGGCTTTCACAAATGCATATACAACTTGGCTGAGTGTTACCAAGCTACCAAGCGTGGCGGATGAAAGCAAATGGCAACGCGTTACTCGAAAATTGATATTAAATTATATGCTGAAGTGGAAATTAAAAAGTATTTCATCATTTTCCGTTTCGCAACCGAAGGGAGCTGCCAAACTTTGCCGCCTTTTCGCGTATCAACACATACGAGTGCTCGACTGAAAAGTTTCACAACCGCAGACCTCGACAGGGGCGCAGTTTAAGAAGGAACGCTACGCGTCTCGAACGTTCATTGAACCAAAATGATTAATTGCATTTTCATAAGCCAAAACGATAGAGCCGACACCGACGACGCCGCCGTTATGAAAACTGCAGACGACTGCACAGGAAAAGCGGCAAGAAATTCGTGTGTACACATTTCCAGCGCTTCCGCCAAAGTATCGGCGGGTTTGGCTGAGCCAACGGCAAGGCGGAAAGTTTACTGCAGCCGTAAGCCGAAGACAAACTCGAAAAATCGCCGAGCTTGCGGTATTTACTTGGTTGAGGGTTGCTTTACTGGCCGGTAAGGTCTTAACGGTGAAGCGAGTCAGCCAAGTGGGGCGCACTAAAGCCGCGCTATGTGTGGACATGAAATGACGGGGCGACCAAGCGATGTCTTCGCTACGCCGTCGCGTTTAAGATGATAAATTAAATTGTTTGCCTGCGTTTGACGACTCGTCGACACGCACAGCCCAGCAACCCACTGACGCCATGGCGATGCCACAAACTGCTCGTCTTCGAAGCGCTGCAGCGCGCGCTGAAGGAACGGCGCTGGTGCGTACGCACTGCGAAATGTGCAACCAAGGCAATGGAGGCGCCACATTGGGGATGAAGTGGAAATCCGTTTTTATACAATTTTGAGCTCGTAAATATGTATATAGTTAGTGCCTTGTTATTGGTGTCTGCATAAACAATCAGAAGGGCGCTTTGAAATGGATACTAAACACATTGTTTGGGCAGTGGGAGGTATGAAGACAACTTAAGGTGCCCATAAATATTCATGTTGTAAGGAGCGCACTGCTTGCCACTTCATTTGGCTTAGCTTGGTAAACAAACATTGCGTATTTTGGGGCGCCCCAAAATTACGGTTGCTACTCAGTACCGCTCATTGTTATGTCGTCGCGCTATGCTGATTAGTTTCAGCTTTATACAAATATAGCCGGCGTTAATGAATACTTAAGCTTTCTGTGCCCTAATATGTGGTTAACGAGCTTTTGCAGCGCAGCGCTTCCACTGTAACGGCATGCTCGGGTAGTTTGTTTATTCTGCAAGTAACTTACACATGACATAGCCTCACAACCCACCTTTTTTCTCAACACCACTTTCCACCTCCTTCCCTTTCCACCTCCGTCTTTAAAGTAAACGTGCGCGTTTTCACACATTCAGTTCGGACGTCTGTCAATGCGCATAATGAAGTGCCGAGTCGAGCTGTCAAAAATCGTTTTGCGCCAAACTTTCACTTAACTTCATACTCGTTTGTACCGTTTGTGCGATGTCATGCGACTCATCTTCGTCACGGTTGTTTTCTTAAACACACCCATGCACCGTTAGCATCTGTTTATTTTGTATTGTTGCGATTTTATCGCTTTGCTTTGACAGCTGTCATTCGGCGGTGTGTTTGTGTAATGTGTCTTTCAGTCCACCCCTCCTGCTCGCAGTGAGTTTTGATTAATGATTTACTGCGCGCACGGTCTAAGCTTTTATTTACTCGTGGCGGAATTACAAGCATATATTTGAACAATATTTTTACAGGCTTCGAGCGGCATGAACTCGCTGCCGGGTTGCATGTGTTTGCTTTTCGCAATAATTGTTATGTGGACATATACAGTTAGTTTGATGGTTCCTCTTACATTGCTAATTAAAAGCTAAAGAAAAGATTCAGTTTTATTATTTTCTGGATCAGGGAGCAGCGCTGAGGACGCAGAGTTTTGACTTGTCCCAAAAAGTTCTCAAAGTATGCATACATACAAATCCCCTTATGTGGTTTCTGAGCTACTGAAAATTATGGAAAATAATAAAATACTTCATCAGTAGTAATATCATTCGAAAAATTCTGTAACAGTTTTACTTTGATTTAGTAGAGAGTTGCCACCTAATAAAGTATATTTGAAAATATGGTAAAATATGTATAAAAAATATGTTTAAAAAGGCAAAATATATTCGAGAATTATTTTATAAACATAATTTTTTTGTAGGGTTGCCACTTATTCAAAAAAGTAAAACACAAAATATTTTTGAATGAACTTAGACAGGTGAAATGTATTCGAAATTTTTTTAAAGTGTTATAAATTTTTTATAGTGTTGCCATTTATCGAAGAAAGTAGAACGCAATATTTTTTCAGTTGTGAGTTCTGATTTGTAAAAAAGTTGCCACCTTACAAAGTGTATTTGAAACTGTTGTAAAATATGCATACAATTTTTTTTTTTATTATTTAGGAAAAAAATTTTCTCAGGGTTGCCACTTTTCGAAAAAAATAAGAAAACAAAACACAAAATTTAAAAAGGTATGCATAAAAAAGATAAAGTTTTCAAAAGTACAGTTAAATGTATGCAAAAATAAAAAAAAATATTTTTTTTGTTGGGTTGCCACTTATCGAAGAAAATAAAATACAAAATAACAAAACTATTTAAAAACGTGGAATGTTTACGAAGATTTTTTAAAACTGATATATATTTTTTATACAGTTGCCACTTAACGAAAAAAGTAAAACACAAAATTTTTTCAAATGTATGTTCTGATTTGGTAAAGAGTTGCCACTTAACAAAAGTGTATTTGAAAATTTTTAAAAATATGCATAAAAGCATGAAGTTTTTAGAACAGTGAAAAGTATTCGAAAATTCTTTAAAAATAATTTTTTTGTAGCGTTGCCACTTATCGAAGAATATAAAACAAAACAACAAAATGTTTAAAAATATGCATAAAAACATGATGTTTTTAGAACAGTGAAAAATATTCGAAAATTCTTTAAAAAATATTTTTTTGTAGCGTTGCCACTTATCGAAAAAACTCAATCACAAAACATTTTCATGAAACAAGTTAAAAATGCGGAATGTGTTCGAAAAATGTTAAAATGTGCTATATATTTTTAAAGGGTTGCCACTTAATGAAGAAAGTAAAACTCAATTTTCTTTTCAAATATCAGCCAGGTATGAGGAATGAAAGGAATTCGTCAAGTTTTCAATTATAAAAAAGTATATAAAAATTATGGAATAGAGTTGCCACTTGTAAAAAATTTAACTGAAAATGTTTTAAATCTATGTAAAAATTGAGGCATGTAAGAAAGCAACTATACAAATTTTGGTATAGAGTTGCCAGCTATCGTAAAAAAATTGATGGAAGATTAAATTATTTTCAAATTCTCTTAAATATATTGTGAATCTTCAATATTCTCTATTAAGTTCTCTGTGAGATTAAGTGTATAAATAAGTTTAGAATGCGACAGTGAGCCTGAAACTCCAGAACAGTAGTTCTAAAAAAAATTATTCTCAACATTTTGAACAAAACACTTCATACAGGATTATCAAAATAAGAAAAAAATGGCAGTTTTTGCAGTCTATTAATAAAATTCAAAATCTATGCTCAAAAATTATTGCAATTAAACTTTTTTCTTCACACTTTAACTTTAAAATATTCCTCTTAGTAAACGTAAGCAAAACAACTTAATTTCTCTAACTCCTTTCCCACTAACTTCTCTATGCTTGCTCGCGAAACACAAGCAGTAACATTAACTTTTTATGTAAACAAGTTTAGCGAAAGGGACAAAGTTTGTGGTGAGCAAAAATAATAAAATAGAGAATCACTTTGCGAACTTTATTATACCGAAAGCCATGTGCTCTACCCCGACAAGTATAAGTATAAAATTAGAAAATTGAAGTAGAAAGTTAGTGGACTTCCGGCAGACTAATGCAATCAGGATGCACGCTGCACACATGCAGGTGGCAAGGCAACAAATTGTGTTAGCGAAAAGATGGTGTCGACTTGGCGTACGTTAAATGGAACTTTCATTTTTCGTTGCATAATTTTCAAAACTTAAATATTGAGTTCCAATTTTCACTGCCGCAAATAGCGAACTCGAATCGCTGCGCAAACATTGCTTTCGTTCTGGTTGACACGCTGCCTCTACCTCCCATGCAATCGAAATATTTTGCACCTATAAGTGCATTTACACCTTCTCGGGTTATTGTCTTGCTGCGCCGGGCCATCAACCGACTTGAATGCCGCACAATTTCCGTGCTGACTGATTTCTGCTTAGTCGCATTGCCCTCATTTCGCCGAGTTGCCATTGTCCTGTGCTCGCAATTATTCCGCCGCTCGCCTGCACCGACACCTACCTCTCTACCACTTCCTACTACCTACTCTTCTATACTCACTACACTTGTGTATGTAAATGAAAACAATATCAGCTTGCAACACGAAATGTGCAACAAATCCTGTGTGCAATTTTTTACTTCTTTTTTTTTTTATGGCGTCAACAATTGTTTTGCTAATTTGCCAACAATCATAAAAACCAGTTCTGTCGTCCGAGCAGACTGTTGGCTGTCACACAGCCTTTTGTTTGTTTGCCGACGAACCATTTAATTTATTCATATCTGCGACGCCTTTTTGGATTATGAAGTGGCTCTTCATTGGCGGTGTTGTCGGCAGCCAGGTAATCCATTTGCCGGTTGTTGAGTTGCATTTCCAGCGGTTCATTAACCAGCCGAATTGAGAAGGAGAATGCAGTTGGATATTGAAAATTTATTTAATAACAGCCGAGAAGCTTAAATTCTGGAATAATTTTAAAGCCATATTGATGTAAAGGGACTTATATATTTCGGTATTCATTTATAGTTTATATAGATATATGCTTTGAATAGCGAGAAACAATAGTCGAATAGTGGACAGTTGATCTATTGCTAACGGAAGTTCCGATAATGTCAACACAAATCGAACGAAGAAAAAGTAGTTCAGTTCAGAAAAGTAATCCTTAGTCCTCCAGTTTATTTCAAAGTATGTGTGGTATAATTTTGACTCTACAAGGTTCAAGTTCATTAGGTGCTTAGCCTACCCCACCGCTTGATGGCGCTGCTAAGGCGATATGTGACTTTCATGTTGTTCCCCTAGGCAACCAAATCAAACTGTCGAACCCGGAGCACGAAGCGACTACTAAGTATGATAAAGTTACATAACTCGCCGATTCAATATATGTATTTATATAGACTATCTCATTGAAAGTACGCTGACACAAAAATAATCTCAAAAGATCTCGAGTTTTATTTCATACATAATATTGAGCACAATAAAGCTGTCGGCTGAATTACTTTACTAATTCCGGACAAAAGGCCTAACAGTGATACCAGTGTTTGACCCCGTTTAAGCGCAATTCGAAGGGGTTTCTGTGTCACCGACAAATTAGAGGTCTAGGCTACAGACTGTTGCAGCATCCGTCAGATTTTCCAGAGTTCGTTCGGTGCGATCTTTCTTTAAACTTAATAAAGTCATTCCTCAGACGGAAACTATAGTCGAATGAGATGAGATGGTCCGTCTGACCTCCAGAAACTGTGGTTTTCGTAGACTAGAACATCGCTGGGTCTAGTCTAGGCTTCAGACTGTTGTAGCATCAATCAGATTCACCATTGTTCGTTTTATGCGATATTTTTGTAAACTTATTGAGGTTATTCCTCAGAGGGAAACTTGAGTCGAATGAGATGAGATGGTCCGTCTGACTTCCAGAAACTGTGATTTAAGTTGACTGGAACATCACTGGGTCAAGTCTAGGCTACAGACTGTTGCAGCATATGTCAGATTTTCCCTCCTCAGATGGAAACTATAGTCAAATGAGATGAGATGGTCTGATCTGCAGAACATGCAGTTTTAGAAGATTGGAATATCGCTGGGTCAAGTCTAGGCTTCAGACTGGTGCAGCATTCATCAGATTCTACCGAGTTCGTTTTGTGCGATATTTTTTATACTTAATAAAGTCATTCCTCAGACAGAAACATGAGTCGAATGAGCTGAGATTGTCTGACCTCCAGAAACTGTGGTTTTAAAAGTTAGAAACATCGCTGGATCAAGTATATCAAGCCAAAAGAAGAATATGCTGAGAAATTCAACTCTCTTTTCGTTCTTCTTCTTCTTTTGGAAACTTTTAACATAGATTTATCAAACCTTAGAGAATGATGAATCGAACAAACAGCTGTTATAAATGGGTAGACTGGTATAATCAAATAGGAAAGGGTTTAACATGAAGTTACACCGCTTTAATGGTGTATTCGCATACTCTTTCGTATTTAATACAACAGATTGAAAAATACGATGCTAAGGAGGGGTATTACTTACATATACACTGGCATTACTATACATACAACGGTGAATATCCGAATGTGCTGAGTCGTGCAACTTTCAGAAGATTAAAAATGGCAAGAAAGCAACGACGTGGCAAGACAGTTCAGGCAAATCCAGTCAAGAATGAAAAGATTGTGAGTTTTAATGCGCATTCGAAGAGGAAAGGGGATTGCCATAAGTAAATAAAAGCAGTGAGTAATAAGAAACGCGCCTTTTGTTATGCAACGTGTCGCAAGAAAGTGCTCGCACACAAACATACGCACCTATATATAAATAATCAAGATATGCAGCTGAAAAAATGCAAAAGCGAAAACAAAAACACGCAATTCTCATTTCACGAGAGAAATTCGCAAGCACTTAACGACAACGCAGGTAAATCAAAGCGTTGTCCTTGAAACAAAGGAATGCATCAGCAAGTCGTGTTCGCAGACTTCTTCAGTTGTTGCCGTGGCTGCTGAAACCACTTTTCTTCTTTTATTTATATTACTTTTTCGTACAGCGTTGGCGAATGCTAAATGAAGTACCTGCCCTTCGGTCCCTCCAGCGCATACCTGCGCGCGTCGCCACTTCTGCCTCAGTGGCACATTCCCAAAGGCGTCTGCGGGCGTCCAACGAAAACGGCAATGCCGGGGCTGGAAATAAAGCGCAGTAAGAATAAATAAAGTCAAGCAGCATAAACAAAAGTAACAGTATTTTGTGGCATTGAATTATAACCGTAACCGGTGGCTTACATAGCTGGCTGGGCATTGCTGTTGAATGACTGGGTGTTATCAGACGGAAATTTACTGCTATTCCAAGCGAATGTGCAAAGCCAAGGTTACTTGCGGCGAAGTGCTGACTCACGGCAGTTAACGGTGGTTCGACGGTCAATGTAATGTAAGCGGCACGGCACTACTTGTTACGGCTGTGGGTGAGGAGGACAGGACTTTAAAATGAATTTAAATTTTGCTTCAATTTCAAGAACGAATTCCGAAGCGTGTATTATGAGTTCAAAATTTGGTCTCGATAAAATGTTGGTAATGAGATTGTTTGTGAGGTTGGTGTTACTGAAGTCCAAGTTTGTTTCTATTTATTTATTTTCATGGTCTATTATCCATGGAAATAAACCTAGTTAATTTTGGAAACATAAAGCGACATAGAATACAGGTTAATGTTCTAAATTGTTAGAAAATCATAACCTCTCTAAAGAATTTTTTAAGAAGTACTGTTATCGTTGCTGAACTTAGAGCATTTGCTCAACATTTCGTGTGGCTAAAAATATTTTTATGAAAGCTGCCATATTTTATATATTTAATTAGTTACAATATATAGTATTCAAAATTTGTCTTGAAAAATTTTTTCGGTGTTGCCACCAGTTATTAATTTAAATATTGTTTGAAATAAATAATTTGTTAATAATTTCCAATTTGGTACAAGAACTAATTTTTTCTAAGACTGCAGTTTATGAAATACTCATAAGGGAGTTGCCACTCTGCATAAATATCGATATAGGTACATACATACATACATACATATGTATGTACATATGATATACTTTTGAATTCTTGCACGCACTCAAAATGAAGTTATGTTGTAATATATTCCGTATTATAGAAACATATGACCATACAAAAATTGGGTTAAGAGGTTGCCACCTATTTTTTTTAATATTTGCAAACACTCAAAATGAAGAGTGGTTGTGTTATCGGCGTGTTATAGAATAATATGTGCATAGAAAAAATGGTGTTGCCACCTGATTTTTTTTTTTAATTTTTGCACGCACTCAAAATGAAGACAGGTTATGATATCGGCATATTATAGAAAAATATGTGCATACAAAAATTTTTGTATGAAGTTGCCACCTATTTTTTTACACATAAATTTTACAAATATACATATGTATATGTACATAAAGTTTTGAGTTTTACAGCTTTCTACAATTTTTTACTTGATTTAAATTAATTTTCCGGATAACGGCTTTGACGAACTAAGTCGATTTAACCTTGTCCATCGCGAACTAGTCCCTCAATTTCTGAGATATCGGTCTGAAAATGTTCAAACGCTCTTTTTTCCCCAAGTAACTGCTCATTTATCGGAATCGCCGATAACCGGCCACCATAGCATATTGTTGTCATACAAACCGACCAATCAAGGTCAAGTTCTAGTAAGAAAAACTGTTTTATTTGACAAGATATCCTTGAGAAACTTGGCATGGATTATTATCCAAGACAGTGCCTACACTATCCAAACAAATCGTTCAGATCGGACTACTATAGCATATGGCTGCCATACAAACTGACCAATCAAAATCAAGTCCTTGTATTTTGATAAGATAGCTTCACGAAATTTGGCAGAGATTATTACCCATTCTAAGACTATATTCTCCGAATAAATTGTTCAGATCGGACCACTATAGCATATAGCTGCCATACAAATGGAAATATCAATATAAAGTTTTTGTATCAAAAACTTTTTTATTTGACAAGATATTTTCACGAAATTTGGCACTGATTATTATACAAGACAGTTTTACAATCTTCGAAGAAATTGTTCAAATCGGACTACTATAACATATGGCTAACATACAGACTGACCATTCAAAATAAAATTCTCATACGGAATTTTTTTTTTTATTTTTATTATCCACAAAATGGTATCCTTGCCATTATGTATCTTTACTAAATGCGGTAGAATTCGCATCTGGCTTATTTAAGCATCTTGCATATCCTTTCAATATTCCGCGGCTCATTTAGTACGTATTCCTCTTTAATTTCCAGCACCATTACCTTTGCTATATATGGTAATATTATAAAAAGAAGTCAAGTATACTTTAATTTCACTCATATTTAACTCAAATTCATTCATTTGTCTTAACTTTAAGACAACAAGGATAAGGATAAGCAAACAAAAATAAATTTCTTGCTGCTGCCTTAAAGTACAACTCTCCCCAGCAATATTGGAATTTTCTTCTGCCAAATTCTTGCATATTTCTTTTCTCCATAAATTTGGCGAAGAAAAAGAATCGCATAAAGTTCAATTTGGTAAGCACCTGTCAAACGAAGCGTAAAATCCGAATATTTCTGTTGTAAGACCACAAAAGATTTGCCGTATCCCATGTCCACAGGGAGCGTTTAGAATGGGAAGAAAGCATTTTCTTAGTAAGTGCCTAAGTAGTTGAGGCTGTACGACTGAGACAGTTGGCAGTCAAAGCACCTGGGAATCAAATTTCATTGCATCCGCAGGCGAAATCTTTAGTCTCCATATCCAGTATGGCTGATGCGGTGCTGACGGCTGCCAGCAAGATACATACAACACATCCGCGGTTGGCACAGAAGCGAAAGCGCACAGAATGCAGGAAAATTAAATGCCGAAAAGTATTATATACTTATGCCCTGCTTCATTCCGCATCAAGTGAGCGCACAGAGCGCTGGGTATATACTCACATACAAGTGTATATAACGACATACATATCTGTGAGCAGAAGCTCAAAGTGAAGGAAAAGTGCTCACAATGAAATGTCGACCCAGGGAAATCAGCATCCTGAAAAATATTTCTGCATCGATATTGTTTGGTTTTGTATGCGTGTGTGTGCGTGTGTATACAGTAAACACTAACAGTCCGTGGCATTCTACGATTGTGGCATGTGTTGCATATTTTGCGGCGTAGAAGCATATATGAAGTATAGCCCATAAACAAACCGGGCTACAATGGCAGCAGCCGCATAAAGCGGAAGCAGTTGTTTGCTTGGACTTCGATAAGCAGCAAGAAGAAGAAGAAAAAAGTATGTTCCTTTGGCAACACACACACAAACATACACACTCACACAATAGTAGCGCCAATCTCACTGCGCTGCCGCTGAAAATAGCGGTAACAATAACTGTACGAGTAGCAACAGCGAAAGGCAAATGACAATGTGTGTAAGAGCAAAATTAAAAGCGAACACAACAATGCCAACAACAAAAGCGAAAACAGCGCAAAGCGAAGTAAATGCGCAGGGAAAGTCACAAAAGCCCGAAAATGACGGTGGCTTAAAAAAAGAGCGAACTGTGTGTGGGAGAGAGACTTCAAATATGACATGGCGGAAGTGCTTTGAAGCAGTGGCACAAACTGGAGAAAATTGTGATTAAATTGTTTAATTATATTATTTCACTGCGATTTTGAAAGCTTTAACTTAAAGCTTTCACAAAGATTTTTCAAGTTTAATGTGAAAGCTCCTAAAGTTTTTTTCAGAACACAATAATTTCTAGTAATAATTATTGCTGATAGGAAGAGATATTCTATTTCTCGAAAAATGAGCTTTAAGTTAAAATTGAAAAGCTTAATAACTTTCGGAAAAAGCTTTGAAAAAATTTGAAATAGCAAAAGCTTACAGAATAACAAAGGAAAAAAAAACAATTACCTTCGGCTTAACCGAAGTTCTCCTTCAAAGCTTTTTTCGGAGAACAATAGTTTTTTGTAATAATTATTGCTGATAGGAAGAGATAATCCAATTCTCGAAGAATAAGCTGTGAGTTATCTTAGCTTAATAGCTTGCGAAAAAAGCTGTGCCGAAGTCAGATAAAATTTTCAGAAAAAAAGTTACATTTGGCTGTGTTAAAGCTTTTAAATTCTTGATAGATACACTTCTGATAACAGATTTTTATAAAAGCTTCAACAGACTTAAAAAAAAAGTCTTTAAAAAGTTAAAAGTATTAGAAAACTATTTGATCAAAATTTTGAGAGCTGTAATTTAGAGTTTTCTCACAGATTTTTCTAGTCTTATGCGAAAGCTCCAAAACTGTTTTCGGTGAAAAATTATTTCTAGTAATAAGCTTAATAAGACCATATTTTTTATCTCGAAAAAAAGCTTTAAATTAAATTTATAAAGCTTAATGGCTTTCGAAGAAAGCTTTGAAGGAATCTAAAATAGCAAAATCTTTCAGAATATAAAGGAAGAATAAATGCTACTGTCGTCTTTCTAGGTACACTTCTTATGGCATAAGAGGGTATAAACACATTTTGATCAGTCAGTTTGTATGACAGCTATATGCTATAGTGGTACAAACTGAATAATTTGTTGGGAGATTTTAGCATTCTCTGGGACAATAAGCTACGCCAACTCCATAAAGATACTTCGTGAAATAAACAAGTTTTCCAAATAAGCACTTAATCCCGATCGTTCAGTTTGTATGACAGCTTTATCTTATATTGGTTCGATATCATGGGTTCCGACAAATTAACTGAGCACCTAAGATAGAAAAGGATATATGCAAAATTTTAGATCGATAACTCGATGCTCGGATATGCTTAACTCGGCTCAAAGTGTTCCGCTGATCACTTATTTTATACTTTATAGGATCTCCGACATTTCCTTCTGAGGACTTATATTGTTTATTGAGACGTTGTTTGGTCTCAAGTTGATTTTAGTTTAAGAATATTTATTTTTTCAACAAACCGTTCCACTGTTGCGCATCTATGTCAGGACACAACAACAGATTTTCACTTCGCAAATGTGTGGGAGTCAGCAGAATCGGCATTCGAACCGGTGTTTATGCTATATACGAGACACATACCAATAACTATACATATGTATGTATACTGTTCGTATAACTGCATACATATTTGGAGGCACATACATTTCAGTGCATGTATGTATCGGCGTGCGTTGTTGCATCTGTATACATGTATTGGGTTGTACAAGAAAATCGATAATTTTCGGTAGGTATACGCGCGTCAAGTGCCGCACACGCAAATGTGGCAGCATGAAGACTGCAAAGCTACAAATGAACACGCTCACTCTTAGCTATATATATGCGTATAAGCAGCAACGAGCAAAATACACCTAAAAGTGTGTGTGTGGGTGGAATTTTCATTGTTGCCACATTGTTATTGTTTTCATTGGGGGCGGTTGTTGGCGAATTTGGCGCAAAAATGCCGATGTGTATACCCAACAAACAGCTATGCATGTGTATAACGGTACGGATATATAGGTATGTGTATGAGTATGTATGCGCAGTGATAACGCCGTTATATTTATGTATAGGTACATGAAATGCTCGCTTCGCATTTAAATAGCGAATTGTAGAGAAAATTTGGGTACATACGCCCAAATGTATGCTATAGATTTTGTGATAACGTGTTTTATACGTACATGCGCCCAAATGTATGCTGTAGCTTTTGTGATAACGTGTTGTTATTGCCTCCAAAAGTTATAATCTAATTAAATTAATGCAAAAGTTGTAGAATTTGAAATGTTTGTAATTAAAAATTATGGTATTCACTTTCGAAATCAAATTATTTGCATTTAATGACGTTTTAGGCTTGATTGTGAACATATCTATTCAATTAACCAACACTCCACTACAACAAAATATACCTGTTTGCATTTATTATATCCCTTATAGACTGCTAAAATATATAGAAAATCGTGCAACAACAACAACAAAGACCTACCACCCCCACACTAGTTATACTATATTCCCTGCTTAATTTCGACAAAACATTTTTAGGGGTGACTTTTCATGCAGCGCCCGCTCATTCATGTTGATTGCCGCTGGCTAACACACCAAAAATGAAAACTTTTCATCATCTCGACTGACCTATTTTCCTCGTCATTCACCTGCGCACGGCAGGCAGCAATAACCATTTGCTTTAACATAATTGATACATATGCTTGTGAGAATGAGCGCTAAAGAGACAAATGCAAAAAATGGCATAGATTCAATTTTGCTTCTTCACTTTTCAAATACGCTTGCTTGGCAATGGCTTTTTTTTGTTGGACTTTAAGGCCGACAAATCGGCTTGTATCTATTGTTTGATAATGTACATATGTATATATGTTTGTATAAGCATATTGTAATCCCTTGACAACATATGCTTCTACATGTACTTACATACATTTGTATATGTATATATTCATATTTAGTTACTTTAAAATTTTTTGTTTCCCTTCAGCTCTTGTCACAGTGCCCTCTTTACTGCTAAATTGACTGTGTGATTGATTTGATGTCCGAATTTTCACTATGAAGCCTATGAACTCATTTCTACGTGTGTATGTGTGCAAGGCTAACAGTGCGACCACATTAGAATATTTCGTAGAAAGGTTATTAAAAAAATGTTTAATATTTTTTTTTTTTGCTAGAATTAATGGAATTATTTTTTAGGAATGCGAAGTATATCAATAAAGGATTCATATGCAAAAGTGGTTATTATGCTTATTAATCGTTTTACTGTTAGTCAAAGTTTGTTTTTCTCAATTTAAGATTGTTTGTTCTTCTATTTGCTGACAATTGCAGCATTCAAGTGTAGCTAGGTTCTTCTCCACCTGGTCTTTACAACGGCATTCGCCGATGCCAATGTGCAAAGGACCATAAGTCTTTCGCAGCACCTTTCTCTCGAAAACTCGTAACGTCGACTCTTCAAATATTGTTATCGTCCATGTCTGTGCATTCGTCGTTTTTCAGGTCTTCTAATAAGAGTCTAGCATTGACACGCTTCATACCCAAAACTTAACCAAAATTAGTTGAGTTGATCCATAAGTCATATTGGAGTACTCTGCCATTTTTCTGATCCCAACACAAATACTGTTTGTCGCGAGCTAGTTTTTTTGATTGCTACAAATTATTTGAAGAGGGTCGAGAACGCGTTAACGACGAATCACGTCCATCAACATCAACTGATGATCAACACGTCAATAAAATAAAGGAATTTGTAATTGAGAATCGACTATTCACAGTCAGAGATCTTACCTGCATCGTTATATCGGAAGGATCAGTGAAAACCGAAGCTAAGAAAAGTGAAAGCACGTTGGCTCCAAAATCACTAAATTTTTTCGAAAAACAGCGTCGCGGTAACATTTGTGAAACCAAGCTTACCGCCTACCATAATGTTATGAAACGTATTACTACTAGTATGAGTCTTGTATCTATACTTACGATTCGAAAACAGAAGATCAATCGACCAAATATCGTGACAAAGGTGAACCGAAGGCAAAAAAATCACGTCAAAGCTGTTCAAAAATCAAGGTTATGTTGACAGTTTTCTTCGATGATCGAGGTGTAGTCTAAATTTCTTTCGACCAGCCACACTGTCAGCAAGGAATACTATTTGAGTGTTCAAGCCGGAATTATGGGCCGAAAACTATTGGCTTTTACACCACGATAATGCACCGTCATATTCTGCATTGATTCTTTTTGAGTTTTTCCACAAACCGATTAAATTTTTATTCAGTATCTTGCCGAAAACATCATATTCTCCTTATTTAGCTCTGTGTGACTTCCGGCTATACAGCAAACTCAAACGACTGCTTCGAGGAAACCGTTTTCAGTCAATTGAAGAAATTATTGAAAGTTATTCCAGAACTTTTTTGAGGATTGTGATTGGCGCAAGTGTATTTGAGCCAAGAAAGATTTCGAAAAATAAAAAAATAAAAAACAAGAAAAAACGGTAACTTCGGCTGCACCGAAGCTAATATACACTTCACATGTGCATTTCTTTTAATAACTATGTGTTCAGTTTATATGGAAGCTATATGCTATAGTAATCCGATCTAAACAATTTTTTCGGAGTAATACATGTCAAATATCGTGAAGATACCACGTCAAATGTGAAAGTTTTCCATACAAGCCTTTGATGCCGATCGTTCAGTTTGTATGGCAGCTATATGTTATAGTGGTCCGATATCGGCATTCCCGACAAATGAGCAGCTTCTTGAAGAGAAAATTGCGTTCGCAAAATTTCAAAACGATGTCTTAAAAACTGAGGGACTAGTTCGTATATATACAGACAGGCGGATGGAGCAGACGACAGACGGACATGGCTAATCGACTCATAGTCCGGTTCAAATTTGATATTTAGTGTATAACAATTTCTACTCTGCACTGCCCGCTTTTTATAAATCTCTTTCATTGCTTTAATTTTATGATATTTTTTTCTGTTTTTTAAGTAATAAAATTACATTTCTTTACTTTTCCAAAATATGTTGAAATAATGCTTATCATTTTATGTTTGTTTTTTCTCTTTGCAGGTAAACAAATATGTACTTTTGGGTTAGGCAATTGGTCGGGATTGTCATAATTGGTAAAGTAAAATTTTTTGTTTACATATGTATAAGAGATACATACATAAATGGAGGCTCCAACAGTCAAATTTCGACTACCATATTGCTCCGTTTAGAAAAATGCAACAAAATAAGCAAACATATAATTTTAAGAATGATAATATTACTTCAGTGTTATTAATAATGAATTTAAAACCACAAAAGAAAAATAACACAGTAGAATTTTTTTTAACTTTTAAAATAAAATCGAATAGTTTTAAGGGGGCATTCTGGTCTAGACGCATGAATTTTAGTCATTTTTTAAACTAAGATAAAAAAATAATGAAAAAAATTTTTACTATACATTTTTTTATATGTTTTTTATTGACATTTTAATAATATAAAAAAAATTTCAAGAAAAAAAAATCAAAATTCGTCGAGATACGGGCGTGTGGAGTGGGGGCTTCAAAAAAAAACGGTGCGTCCTAGTTGACGTGATTTCAACCCTTGTAGAGATCTAATACACAAAAAACAAGAAAATTCTTCATTAGTAAGGATGTCGTTATTGGGTTGACTATTTTCAAAAAAAAAAACAATAAAATAAAATAAAAAAATGGCGTCGACTTGAAAAAAAAAATTTTTTTGACCCGATTTTTTCGACCTTTTCAAATTTTTTAAAAATACTTCAAATCAAAATTTTTGAAAATTCAAGGCTGACACGATAGAGCATTGTATAAAAAAGATATATACAAAATTTCAAAGGAATCGGTTTAGTAGAACTTGAGATATCATGTCAACCACCTTAAAAAAAGTAGTTTCGAGAAAAACGCGTTTAAAATTTAGGAGGCAATTCTAGTAACACGGACGCCACCTCACGAAATCGGCTGTATCTCCGAAAATAAGTCGAATTTTGAAAAATCCTTCCAAGGTCATATATTTGAAAATCTAAAGTTTCTAAATATGCAAAAAAAAATCGATTTTTTCAAAATCCTAGACCTCACGAAATCGGCTGTATCCTTAGATCCCCTTAATAAAAATATGCTTTGAACAAACTGAAGTGACAAAAATTTCTTACTGTGAGACTCTATCAAAGAAATATGCTTGACTCAAGGGTGCCATTACCCTTAATACTGCATACAATATCAAAACATATAGTCGAAACACTTGATATGCCTGGATATGACTACCGGTGGTATTTATTTATGCTATTGTTGTAACCGATAAAGTAACACTTTTGCATATTGCAACAAGTTCTCCATTAGCAACTGAAAAAAGATTAAAAAGTCACTCAGCGCACAGCTAGAATGACGTCACTAGCGAGTTCATTTGAGATTTTCCATTGAAGCAGCATAACTTTGTACAGGGTGGCTCAAAACATGCTATAAATTTTGCAATTGACCTCTAATGTCAGTTCTGTTTTGACATTTGTGTAGTAAATACATGCGAAATACACGTAAATAAACAATGGTACGCTACACTGCGTGCCACAACCGATATGCTGAAGGATGCATTTCCCGGGCGCCTAATCTCCCGTTTTGGCGATTTGCACTGGCCAGCAAGTTCGCCTGATTTGACCGCTCCAGACTTATTTTTGTGGAGCTTTTCGAAGTCGCGGACTTATGTCAATAAGCCTCAGACTCTTGCAGCTCTTAAAGACAATATCCGTGAAGAATGTGAGGACCTATCGCCGGAAGTTCTGGCCAAAGTGATGGAAAATGCCATAAAAAGTGCTCAAATGACAATCAACTGTGACGCCGGCCATTTACATGATATCATATTCTCGACATGATGTAAAAAAATTTTAAAGACCAAATAAAAATAATCCACGAGCGGAATCAAAGTTTTTCATTTTCAAAAAAAACATCGGAAGGTTAGTTTTGCGCCACCTGTTATTTGTAAATTATTAATTTGCGTTTTATGACAGCAAATTTATGAATGACATTCGAAAATTCGGAGCAACCGCGGAGCATTATGACTTTTTCAAGAGCGTTTACTCAAAAGTTCATCAACATTTTACAACGCCTTAAACTACTTGCGCCGCTGCCTAGGCAGCATTCACATTTTTAACATATAGAAATCTGGGTCACAATGACTCTATGTTTATATATATAACATATACTGCTTTATATAGTGTATATGCATGTGTGTGTGTGTGCGTGTGGCTGAACGCTTCAATAGTCTATTGAAAATTTTATGGCAACCACAATGTGAACAATTGAAATTGAAATGCGTTTGCCGCATTGTTGTCTTTATGCAAATCGGCGCGCACCTATATAGTATAGAGACCGCTCCAACAAACATATGGGTATGTAAATATCTAATGGAATGTTGTGGAATGCAATGCGTGCAGCGGTTGGCGGTAAAAACTTATTTCCAACTTTGGTTGGGTGACGCGCGCTATGGACGCCCTGGAACTCTATATAGGTGACTTCGTTGGGTTTGCAAATAACTTTGGTTCCTGCAACGCGCTGCATTGTTGCTGCCACATAATGACACAATAGGCAAATAGGCGCGCAGTAGTCATTAAAATAACAAAAAAAAAAACGCATGGCGACCGCAACAATGACGTGCAGCGACGCGCAACAACAACAACAACAACAGCAACCAACAATAAAAACAAAAACAAAAAAACGATAAACCTTGATTAATTTGAACTTTTGTTGGGTGAAGGCGCAGCGAGCAATAGAAAACAGCGCGCGCCCCCAACGCGTTGCAAGTGTGTGTGTGTGTGTAGGAGGAAGTAAAGTGCGCCGTGGCAACTACAGTGCAGAAGCGCAGCCAATATGCCACCAACTGCAATTACACTATTTGCCGAGTGCAGCGAAGTGAAAGCGGAGGCAAAAAAACGGCAACGGGTGCTTGTTGCACGAACGGCGAAGCAGCGGTGGAGCGGTGGTGGAGTAGTGCAAGCCCTTTGCCAAGTGACAAGTGGCAAGCGGAAAGTGGCTGCACACTCCTTCCTGCCGCAAGCAAGCGCATATACCGTTATGTAGTCAGCAGACTGATTGCTTTTATTTGCGGCTGAGCGAGTTCTCGCTCCGCTGAGCGTACGTGTGTGTGTGTGTTTGTGCGCTGCATTTAGTATGAATGTGTCAAGAAGGAAGTGCTCACACTCAAGTGTTGCAAGTTTGCTGCACTTACCACTTACACGTTGCAAGAAATAAAAATGACTTTATTAAAAAGTGTTAGCACTCAGCCGCATACCGTTACGTTTTCTATGCACCCACAACTACACACACACATGCAGACGAGTCTATGTTTGTCGGCTTGCCACTGTGGCGCAACTACATGCAACTAGCAACGACTGTTGCACTTACAACTTACAACATTTAATATGCGCATAGCTGAGTACGTGTAAATGTGTGCATGTGTGTGTGCATTCAACAACTGCAACTGTGAATTTGAGTGCAACTGCTGTGGCCCTGCAAATTGCTTATGCAAGTGTTGCAAGTGTGAAGCGCGCAAATTGCGCAAATCGCAAGAAAGCTGTGTAAATTAAGGGAAAATCATACTTAATGCTGACTTTCTCACCCCGCTGACTCCGCTGATGTGCCGCTCCGCTGTTCCTCTGCCGGCCTTTCAGCGTTGAAGTTTTACTTTCTTTGCCACTTTGGAGAGGAGGAAGTGTCAAATTGTAGGGTTCAGTGTTTGTTGTTGTGCCCAACTCGCTTGAGCGCAAACTATTTATGTGGGTATTACCGTTATACAGCGAGCATGTCGTAATGAAAGCGCAAAGGCGAGTTAAAAAAGTTACGTATCATTGTAATTACGATTTTTTCAGCCACCAAAAGAGGGAAAACACAGTCTGAAGCGGAAAAGAAAGTGGCAATCACATAATAGGTTACATTGCTCTTACGTAAGTGATGATGCTTTTTTATTTTTTGAAACATAATTAGTGCGAATAATGAATTCGTAACAAAAGAAATTACACAACAAATAAAGTGTCTTTCTTTAACTGCCGAAATTCATGTAAAACTAGAGAAGATATCATGAAAAAATTGCTTAAACTTCAACGTTGAGAAATTCAGTAGCACTGAAATCGACATTGCCTTAGTGGATATGTCTTCTTTTTTATTATTGTAGAGACAGCTTACGGTAATAATAGCCGAATTTACAACAGCGCTTGTCGTTCTTTCTTTTCGTTGTTTAGCCAAGTGCCTCTCCACCTGACCTTTCCAAGGTCCTCTTCCTCTACTTACTCCGGCGGATACTAAGTCGAATACACTTAGAGCTGGATTGTTTTGAAACATTCAGATGACATGACCTAGCCTGCGTAGCCGCTGTTTCTTAGTTCGCTCAACTATGTCAATGTCTTAGCATATCTCGTACAGCTCATCGTTCCATCGACTCGGGTTTTGCCGTTGCCAAGGCGTAAAAGATCAAAAATTTTCCGCGGAACCTTTCTCTTCAAAACTCGTATTGTAAACTCGTCAGCTGTTGTCAATGTCTGCTCCTTCGTCATCGATTGGGGAATCGGATTCGCCTTTTCCTGGCGTTATACTTTCACTGCCATTCAGCAGGCTGGAGAAGTGTTTTCTCTATAATTTTAGTATGCTCTGGGCATCAATCAATAGATCAGCGCTAGAGGTTCTACAAGAGTATACTCCGATCTTGAAACCTTCTATTAGTCGTCGCAACTCTTCGTAGAAATTTCGATTTTCTGTCGTCCAGCTTGTCAAGCTCCCCGTACTCACGCATTTCGGCCTCTTTCCTTTTTCGTCTGCAAATGCATAATCGAATAGGCGAGTATTGAGTTAATTTGGTGTTGGCCTAGATTAGAGAGTTTAAAATTTAAAAAATTAAGACCTATTTTTTTATTGTGCGGTAGCTTTGATTTTACCAGTGTCTTAAAAAATGCCTGAAGTACCATTTTTATTTGAAATTGCGCCTAATTGTAGGCAATTTATTATTATATTCCAGCATAACAACTATGAGCATATAATCAAGTTTTTTTGGTACAAAAATTTCAAAACAAGACTGCTTTTACCAAAAATTTTGGTTCGTTGGTTGAAAAGCCTTATGCAGATGCACCAGACCACAGCCCATCATCAGGCCATTATGCACACTAGTGGTAACAAATTGAGCCTTATACAGTAACGCCGTGGATCTGATGCAATACTTAATTTCATTCCACCCCAGCTGCCCTTGATAAAATGGAAGATATCCTGTCGCAACCGGGTGTAGTCTGGTCATTCGCAAAAATAATTTTCTGCCGTCTTATTAACCTCCGCGCATGCTCTCCTTTCGCTGTTTCAACCTACAATATTATCCTGTCGAAGGTGGAAACTTAGAAGTAGTTGGCGTGTTATGACCTTTATAATGTGTCTTAGTCCCTTCCTGCCTAAAAGTAGAAGCTTTTTGGTCTGTTCATGATCAATCCTACCCTGAAGTACTTGTGTTGTGTATGCTGTGTTGCTGGTGTTCCATAGCCTGAGGTGTTTCGCATGAGTTCATTAGTTCATTGCTTCAAGCAACCTTTGAAGGAACAGTCTGGTCTAGGGCAGCTAAGGGCAATTGCAAATTAGCGGGCCAATTCGTTGCCTTTTCTTTTCCTTCTATTCCCATATGACTGGTTATCACGATGACTTTTACCGAGTTTCCCGAGAGTCTAAATTTTGCCGTATTGCATAATGAAAGGCACTACATATAGCCTTTATTGACGCTTTGCTTTCCACTAAAAGGTCAAAGCATTTGCTGCTTATAGCCTAAACCTATTTGGTGTCTTTTATTATGCCAACAAGTTTGGTCTGAAAGACTGTTTGGTCCTCATTTAGCTTGAATATACCTTTATTATATGGATTGCTACAGAAGCAGTCTCATTTCACCCTTTGATTCATTGATGAATACAAAGATTCCGCCGTTGGAACTGTCGACAACAGAACCATTGTTACATTTAAACCTACCGGGGAATTAAAGCATTGTTTTTACATTTAGTCCGAGTTCATTAACAAAGTTGACTATAATACCCGTGAGATGAGCCTGGTTCCAATCGCTTAACAGCTTGAGCCAACTGGTGCTAAGTATTGCATCATAATATTATCATACTTCTCTAAAGTATGTGTTGACTGGATATTGGGGACTTCAGACCCTTTGTTTAGGTAGTTTCCATAGCTTACTGAAAATTTTATTTTTTATAAAAAAATAGTTTACGGAAGTCATTGTCAAGTTAAAAATTGTGTCATTTAGTGTCATCGGAGTCAAACTGATACCATCCACACTATCGCTATCATAGTCAACAAAGATTATATCGTCAACTAAAATGGAAAATAAGGTAACATCATATTTATAATAAGTATTTACAGGCGAGGAAAAAGCGATATAATAGAAACCATAAATTTTGAAACAAAATTTAAGTTTTGGTTATAAAATGGTTACATATTGGTTATTAATAGGATATGTCTGACTATATGTAAAATAATCTATTGAATAAAAAACTCAATTTTTTGCATGTTAGGTGAAGATATAACAATTATCAGTTTTATTCTCATTACAGTAGTCTCCAGTTAAAAGTTTCCAATCGATAAAATTCATTAAATTATAAGATTGTGATATAACCACGAATCAACGTCAAACTTAAGTCATCAAAATGATATGATTCGTGTAAAATTTTCCCGTTATGCAAACATATACTCGTATACATAGCAATTCATGCTCTTAGTTTCACTCATAGAAATTGCAAGCCGTTCGCCACATTTGCGCCATTTTCCATTTAAGTGTGATATTTTCATAAACCGTAACAACTCGGTTGCACACATAAAAAGCATTTTTTTCTTTTTCGAATCAAGTGGGGATCTTTAAGTTGCAGCAATCCTTTTATCGCAGTCGATAGACCATTAAAGAGATTTCCTTGCAACATCCGCCTGCAAACGTACATGCTTGTGGGCGCTCCAACATCTATACACCCATACACACATGCATCCGTGCATAAATGTGAATATGTGTGTGTTCTCATGCAATATTTAATTGGATTTGTTTTTGGTTTTATTTCACTTTTATTGCAACATTTGTTTCTATGCGAGTGTGTGTGTGTGAATGTGGCTGTGTATGCGATTAAAAAGTGTCGGTTAAAAGACTGTTGCATTTGGTGAAGCACTCACCAACACAATCCCACAAATACAACTGCAGTAATCTTTTTTAACACACACACACATACAAACACAGAGAAACATGCATGGGTTTGTGGCGTTGTTTGCGCATTTAGAGAAAAGTGCAGGAAGACAAACACACAGACACACTAAAGTGCACGTCCTGCGCTCCCCTTTTGCCACTTGTCAGTCAGCACCGCGTTGCAACAACAAGAAAATGGTCAGCAACATGCAGAATCTGCCACAATTTGTGGTGTTTAAAAGGCGTATTTCCCTTATTTAAAATTGTTGTGTTTGTTGTTGTTGTTGTTGCTGCTGCTTTCGCACTGTTGCAACTCGTAATGATGCACACGTACGCGCGGTGGCAACTGTTGTCGGCGCATGCTTGTCGCACGCCAGTATGAATGCTTGCAGTTGATTGTGTGTGTTTATATATGTGAGTATGTATGTGTGAGTGTGTATGCGAGTGTATATGTGTATTTAGATGCCTTGCTTGCCACATAAAAGTTGGGTCCTTGCACTTTTGCAACGCCAACAACTTTAGCCTCTGTCGAGCTGCCACCAACAGCGTAACAAAAACAACTGCTACAACAACAACCACAAACAGCTTTACGGGCAGTGAAAGCAGCAATAGCAGCAACAACAACAGCAATGCACACAAACAACAACAGGAACAGCAATTAGACGAACAGTGCATGCAGCAAATGCGGCAACGTCAACATTCCGTTGCACACACCAACTTCGCATGGAGCCACACAACGGATGTGTGTGTGCCACATATTGATGTGCGCTCAACGTTATCTCTGCGCGGTATAACGAGAGCTGTGCAAAAATCTGAAAATAGTCAGTCATTAATTTATACTGTTATTTTGGGTTTAAGAAAACTTTTCGAACTATAATCAAAAGGAGTTTACTTATAACGGTGTGCAACTTCGTACATTTTTCAGTTGTGTGGCGCATTTTGTGGGTTTAAAATTGGAAAATTCGATTTCAGAACCGCAAACTTAAATGGGAGTTGAGTTCAGATTCATTACATGCCAGTTATATGTACATATGTGTGTGTGTTTCAATATGTACAAAATAATATATAAATGTACCGATAAGTGGCGCTAGAATCGATTTATCAACCAATAATCGCACATATAGTTTCGGTATTTATATAATATATACATACATTCGGAAATTTTTTTTACATTCACTCCGCTAGATGACGCTGGTGTAAATTGTTACTAGGAATAAAGTTTTTGTGATCCAATGTTGTCCATATGATGGTCAAATTCTTTTAAGAGCTGAAAAGAGGAAATAGTCGCTTTGGGCCGGATCCAGAGAATATGGTGGATGTGAAAGCAGTTTGCTGCCCAATTTATTGATTTTTGCCATCATTTTCACTGACTAGTAACGCGGTGCATTTTTCTTCAAATCCGACCGTTTTCGGCGATTTCGTCCTTCAAATGGTCCTATAATGTAGCAGTCACTGTCGATGAGCTTTCTTTTTTCAAGGTAGTCAATACAAATTATTCCATGCGCATCCTAAAATATTGAAGCAGTCCACTCAGATTACGGTCGATTGGACTTCGGAATGAAATGTTGGATCCTTGTTTCATCCATTGTCACATACCGTCGAAAAAACTCGAAATTTTTACGCTTGAACATCACCAAATACTGCTCCGAATCATCAACTCGTCATTGTTTTTGGTCAGATGTGAGCTCGCAGGGCACCCACTTTGCACTGAGCTTCCTCATACCCAAATATTCGTGAATGATATGATGTACAATTCCAGTTGATGTCTTTAGAGTGCATGTTACACATTAGGGACATCCAAAATTATTAGATCGACTTTTTTGATGCTTTCGTCGGTACCAACCTCTTTCAGACATCCACCGCTTTCACCGTCATCGGAGCTCAATTCACCACGTCTAAACTTAGAATTCTTGATGGTTGATTTTCCTGAGGCATCTCAAAAAACTCGACATCGAAGTTTTTGCTACAACTGTAGTTTCTCCCTTCAAAAATCAAATATCAACACGAAAAATTACTTTTATCCATTTTTTCACAATAAAAAAAATTTCTCAAAATGATATAATTATCAAACTAATAATCTGACAGTCGTTAAATTTATACACGCGCCTTTTGAAGGATAGGGCTAGCCAAAAATCAAATGCGCCTTCTATGTATCAGACCGGGAACTTCTCAATTGACCTGTTATTCTTACTCAGATAATTATTTCTGTATATCTTTCGATGAAAATTTTGATTGAATCAATTGTAAATTTTTACTAAAGAAAAGCAGCAAAATATGTACGGTATATACGGGTTGAACTTCGGTCCTGAATTGTCGGGTCTATAACTTCTTTTGTGGTGCGGTTTTTTTCTTCAAAATTTAAACCTTTATTTAAGAAAAACATGTATAAAAATATTATTTCAATTCCCTTCCAAATCTATACAATTTTTCCATCTTTCTGTCAATGGCTGGATTCCATCCCAAAATAACTGCGCCAGCTTGGCGACAAAGAATAAATCAAGCCAATTTTCGATGCCCTCTTCTGATGTGAACGGTATTTCAGTGAGAGCATTCTGCAGCAACCAGAATAAATAGTCGTGAAACAAGGTCTAAGGTATAAGACATTATGATGGTCGTAAAACCCGGTCGTTTTTTTGACAAACGTTCACTTAAATTGTTTGAGCTATTGTCGGTAGCCTTTCCCCATTAATGGTTTCACCCGGTTTTAGCAGCTCACAATGCAGCACGTCCTTCTGATCCCAACACGCATGGGGCAGTACCTTGGCGTCATGGATATTCGGTTTTGCCGTTGATTTGGCTGGTTGGCCTGGTTTTAACTATGATATTTTGCCTTTAGGGTTGTCATGTTGTATACATTTTCATCATTAACCGCAAGTCGATGCAAAAATTAAATGATTTTTTTAGCATTCAAACAGCTTTTCCGACCTGCAACATCTTGTTTTAACATTTCTTACTTTAAATTCATGTGGCACCCAATTTTCTTGCCTTTGAATATTTCCGGAAACTTTTAAACATTTTGGAATGGCTGCTTGGGTGGCTCCCAAAGATTTTTTGAGTTCTTCTTGTGTTTGGCAACAATCTTCATCCAGTAATGTTTCCATTCCTCAAACCTTTTTGGTCGCACAGGTCTCACAAGCCAAAATCACCACTTATAAGTCGTGCAAAAAACTTTTGGCACGCAATTTTGACTGCTGTCTGAAATTTTCTTAACATTAAAGTAATCGCGTAGAACTTCCCGCGAAAACAATTTCGCAGGCTCAAAGCTCGACACATTTCAGTGCGCTTGGGAAGGTCGAGCGGCTACACTTCTTGCACAAGCTGTATTTTGTACGCCTCCAATTTGAGATCTCGACGTAAAATGCGCAATATCCTTCCACAGCCCAGTTCGAGTTGTGGCGAACGCTGCCGAATCGATTCTCCACGGTCTTCGTGTACACTCTCAGCTACAGCTGCTATATTTTCTTCACTGCGTGCCGAACATGGTCTATTCGGTCGGATATTATCCAATAATGAATGCTGGGTCTCAAGATGGGTAATGGTATTGCGAATAGAATGCTGAGTAGACTGATTATGTTGACCATAAGTTGAGCGAAGCCCACGAAACACATTCTTTACGAAAAGCGGAAGCTACAATTCATTTTCAGTGATAATTTTTGACCGACATTAATTTTGGAAAAAAGTCAGGTTTTGACTCGAGTTTGACTAAATTCAGTAACTGATTTGTTTTGATACGTTGCAAAAGAGACATTGAGCTCATCTACTAACTTTATATTGATAGCAAGATGATTTTTCAACACGTCGCTTCCTCGAAGTGGCGGTCTTTAGTTCAGGTGAATGAAGGCGAGAGTTTCAGTAAATGGGTTATGGCACTTAAACACAGATATTTTCGACAAAACTAATTTTTGGTAGAGGAGTTTTTATCACGTAAATATCTCCAGACGAGCTCGTGGTTTCACACGAATGTTAATCCTAAATATTTGGTAATATAAATGTGTGAAATTTGATCAAAATGTTACTAGTTGACCATAGAAATCAGAACTTTTTTTAACGAAAATTCAAAGTCACTATCTTCTAGGGAAGTGGAATGTTATTTTTAATTAAATTAATTACCTTTTTTTTCTTGCAGTGATTTATAATCAAAAGCTCTAAATAGTAAAAGGTAAAATATTTTTTTCGCATAAATATTCATTAAATGCATTTTTATTAAATATCTTAAAATCATTGATAATAACCAGAAAAAATACCAAAAAACAAGAAAAAACGTTAACTTCGGCTGCACCGAAGTTAATATACCCTTCACAGGTGCATTTCTTTTAGTAACTATGTGTTCAGTTTGTATGGAAGCTATATGCTATAGTTAACCGATCTTATCAATTTCTTCGGAGATTACTTTGGTGCCTCAGAAAATAATCTATACCAAATTTCGTGAACATATCTTGTCAAATGCAAAAGTTTTCCATACAAGTACTTGATTCCGATCGGTCAGTTTGTATGGCAGCAATATGTTATAGTGGTCCGATATCGGCAGTTCCGACAAATGAGCAGCTTCTTGAAGAGAAAATGACGTGGGCAAAATTTCAAAACAACATTTCGTATATATACAGACAGACAGACGGACATTGCTAAATCAACTCAACTCCACCTACTGATCAATTATATATATACTTTATAGGGTCTCCGACGCTTCCTTCTAGTTGTTACACACTTCGTGCCAAACTTAATATACCCTGTTCGGGGCATAAAAATACCCAAAAAAATATAAATAATATATTCAAAGACTATCAATTTCGCAACATAACTCATTTGCCAAAACATTAAAGCGCCGTTATTTACAAAAACTTGCAACAGCAATAAATTACGACATTTATCTGATAAAGTATAGCATTATCATCAGCGTTAGCGTCATCATGATGGTCAACAAAATAAAAATAAAGAACGCATTAACGCGCCACCAAAAATAACCGACACACTTTTCGCACATTTTCGCTGAACTTAAATGCTATTTTATACCGAACTGTGTTGTTGTTGTTAACATTTAGAGTCAACAGCAGAAGAGCACTTAAATATTTTTTGATAGGCTTATAATATGGTGCTAGTATATAATGTACACAAATATATTATATAGTATGTGTGGGTAAACCGGTGAGTGTCATCCACTTTTAGGCGCTATTGTAATTTCCATTATACATATATATGTAAGTATGTATTAATTTCCATGTATTTGCGAGCATATTGTTGTTATTGTCACCAAGCCCACGCAACAGTTTTCATTCATACATATTTTGCGGTGGTCTAACCAGCTTCTTTGTATATTTTTATGATAACCTCACCGAAAGTAGCTATTGTGTAAACATTTAGAACAACAACAAAAGCATTAGAAAGCTTAACAATATACTTTGTCAACATCATGAATTACACACACACATACACATGTATGCATACACATACATTTATATACATACATACTGAAACATCGCCATAACGCTAACACATCGTAGAAGCGGCCATAAAGGCTTACTTTATCCTTAAGGTTTTCTTGACTGTCAGGCTCATAAGTCGCTTGCCACATATAATCCTGAGAGCACATATACTATACATGCATATATCTATGATCTTATCTAATAAATGCATACTTATTCATTGTTGTTGCCATTTATTCCTAACCTTTTTATATCCCAAAGGCCATTCGCCATTATTCCTCAATGTAATTTTATATTTGTCTATTTCACCGCTTTGAATGTGTGTGTGTGTTTCTCTGCGTGTGCGTGTCTGCTTACATGTTGCCACATTCCATTCACCACTGCTGTTTGTATATGTCACTTATTTCAACAGTTTGTTTATCCTTGCTTTTGTGTGCGCCAATCGATTGCTGACCCTTTTCCGACAAATATTGCGTTATAATTGGAAAAATAAGATCTTGTCAATACCAGTGTTATTCATTCATGGAATAAAATTTGTTGCTGTTTCCTTTCCCGCACCACTACATATGCGTTTGTGGGTTTATTCTGTAATTGCTGGTATTCAGAGCTGAGGAATTTGCCATGAAGACTTTTCGCATTCTGCTTTCTGAGCTGTGGATGGAAATTTAAGTCTTACTATCTTCAGACAGATTATGTTTGATGCAGCTGATAATTTTTGAAATAAGTCGAAACAAAATAAGAATTATTTTATCAACTTACCTTTTAGAAAGTAAGCTTACCAATTCTGAAAAGCTTCAATAAATCTGAGGGTTTTTTTAATCATAATTGAATGTACATTGTGACAAAAAAGCACGTGGAACTTCAATTCCCCGGGTAAATGATATTTCAAAGCAATGTATTTTGCTAAGTTTGTAGGACTGTCCTTAATTACTATGCCAAATTTCAGCGCAATCTGTCAAACAGTTTGTTTACAGGAGCTGCTTCAGTCGGTACACCTCAGTAGTCTGTTTCGATTTTTACAATGTATAACAATAACGGACAAGGAATTTGTCTCAAATTTTGTATTTCTAATCAAAATTCATGTACGCAATCATTGCGAATGTTGGAAAAAGCTTACAGTGATTCAGTTTCATTGAAAACACAAGCCTAAGAGTGCTACGAAGCCAAGACGGCCGAGAGATAATCGAAGACATGCCATGTTGTGTACGACCTTCGACCTCTTGAACTGATGAAAATATTAAAAAGGTGAAGAATGTGGTGTAGGCAAGTGTTGGAGTGATGGCAAAAGAGCGCGACAGCTCGCGAGGCCGTTCGAATGATTTTGGTGGATATTTTGGGTATGGAACCCGTTTTTGCTCGAATCGTCCCTATAAAGTTGAGTTTTTTTTAAGAGTACCGTAAAGAGGTCTCATCGTTCCGAAAAAGCTATGAATGCTATCAATCAACCACCGTATTCACCTAATTTGGCTCCGTGTGGTTTTTTCTTGCTTCCCAAACTGAAATTACCGCTCCGTGAAACCCGTATATTAATAACAGCAAGAACTGTTTAAATTTACAATATTTCTGGTTAAGTTCCAGATAGTTCTACTATCTATCCATCATTAACAGCAATCAGGTTAGTCTAATCGGCTATGGATATCGCCCACTTTTTTGAATGGTTCTGCTATAAAAGGTATTCAAAAATGCTGCTACTCACTTAACTCGAAAATGAATCCACTAGAATAAGAACCGTTCTCAAGAGTCAGCTGTACGTAACCGAAATGATCCTGCATTTTTCATTCTTCCAACTTAATTTGGCAGTTTTGTTGTTGTGGCGGTTCTCTAATTAACTCTTTGGTGGTAGGGTTCAAGTTGGTTGTCATCGAAGACATCTTTCGATAGACTCAGGAAACGTGTTGTCGGATCAAAGTGAGAGGGTTATTAGATGTGCGGGATTCATTGGTCACGTAAAAAGATAGTTAGAGTCATGCGGGGACTCATTACACGCAGAATATGTCGATGTCAATTTTGTGTAAGTCGAAGTTTAATTTACTACAGTATCCAGAACGAATCTACCCAAGGGACACTTTAGATGCTCGAGGTAACTCGGGCTTTGCGTCTGCTATGGGTGGCGGTTTGACTCTAAGTACGTCATTCACTGGCAGGAAGTCGTTGAAAATGTTGATGGTTGTTGTTGTTGTTGTGGTGGCAGAAATCTGCCAAATTGACCGCTGGTCGGGTAAAAATGCGGGTTCGTTCCGGTTTCGTAGAGCCCACTGTCCTTGGTGTTGATGGTGTTAGAGTTTGTTACGTCTCTACAAAATCAAGGCAAAACCTCCGCTTTAAGCTGACGACTACAGGAATGGTTTCTGCGAAAGCATCTTAACAGGAACATCAAGTCTTGTAATCAAACTGAGTGCATTTTGCTGACAGATTTCAAACTTCTTCGTCTGAGTTTTTCTACACCCAGCCGATCATTTCAATTCAGCGTAGTTAATAACCCGCCTGCCGATTACCTTGTACGTTGCCAACATTGTTTCATTGTCCTTTCCCCAGAAGCTACCGGCTACCGCTTGAGATTTTGTTTCAGCTCTGTACTTTGGCAACAATCCCGGAATTTGTGGAGTGAAGGAGGATGTCGGGTGTAACTCCTAACAGTTTAGGGTTGACAATCGCAATTTTAACGCCACGGACTGTGATATTAAGATCCACTCTGTACTCTTGCATATAGTTACTGAATATGATCGCTGTGGACTTAGTGGGGGGAGTGTTAGACTCCACGCAGAAAAGGAGGGGAAAAGAGCGGACCGGATTGATTCAGGGATGATTTCCACCGCTGCAACAACAACTTAAGAGTTGAAGTGTTGGACGGTTTTCTAACCCAAAAATGTACCACTTTCATCTTCTCAATGCGAGATAAAGCTGGTGTGAGCAAGCAGTGCTTTTATCAGCGACTAGGTAAGTTAAAGGTAGCGGAGTTATAATAATACCTCTGGTGTCCAGTTGTTGTTCCCAAATTTTCCGTATTGTGATCCAACCAACCAAGAAGTTAGGATCACTCTTTACATAAAATAAATTAGCTAGAAATTGCAAATATTTGATGATCTTATATTGAGAGCGTACGAGTCGTCGTTGCGCCTTGAATCCATGAGCTCCCGTGCTAAGTTAAATCAGATGTTTACTTCCAAAAATAATGAAGTTAAAAATTTGGATATCTTGATATTTTCCAGCCATAACCCTTGCATATAAATGCGCAGCCCAGAGAATATCTGAGTCTGCTAAACGCTTCTTAAACTGCAGCTGCAGCATCTCAAAAGCAGGCAGCGCCAGCGCTCAAGAACAGCTGTTGGAATTCCAAAAGTACTATATATGTATGTATGTAGACGACTAAAAAGCTTGTGAACAGCGCAGCAACTCGTCCAAATGCTTCTCACACACAATTGAAATTCTTGAAAGTTTTTTGCCATTTCCCAGCGCCCAGCGCCCAGCGCCCAATGCACAATTTGCGATTTTTTCCCATCGTCGGTTACATGAATAGCCGGTTGGTTGGTTGGTTGGTCGGTTGTTCGCTTGGTTGCCTGCTAACCACATTTTGTTTGGCAACAATTGCTGCAACAATGCATTTGCGCCGACGGCGGCACCGTCACACACAATAACGCAGCGGCCGCAACAACAACAATGCAATTATGCGGTTTCCATCAACTTTGCAAACAATTTGTAGTTTTTTGCAGCGCCCTTCGCACGCTCACGCCGCATCACGCTGATTTCTACACCATTAAATTTGCACCATTGTCTGCTAGTTGCAACTGCCAAATGCCGGCTGTTGGCTGCCGACTGTTGTTTGCCGCGTCTACTGCTGCTTTTCTGCTGCTGATTTCTATGTACTTAACCAATTTTCTATTTACGCTTTTGTCTGCTTCGTTTTTTAGTCAGCGCGCACCACACGGCGGACCAAATTTTGTGGGCGCTTGACTAGCGCGAGGTGGCCAAAATGCGTTGGCTGCCGCAGCGGCAGCAAAAAAATGCGCCAGATTTTGCCTTCTTGCCGCTGCATAGTTTTGGGCGTGGCAACTTACATTACATGTGTGTAATTAATTTTGCTTGAGTAGGTGATTGCTTTTCGGCTCGGGGGAGGGTGAGCTGTTGGCAATACTTGAAAAAGTGAGTTGAATGTACGAACAATTGGCGTGCGATTGTTGTAATATACATACATATGTCCATCATAATGCGTCTCTAAAAGTAAAAATCATTTGGCACTCGCCACTATGAACCAAGCACGCTAACCGTTAATAAGTGGAAAATAATTTAATTTGTAAAAAGAAGCACTTATCAGTACTCTTAATCTTTATTAGAGGTTCTCGCTTGCCTTATTTTTTCAGCAAAACCAAGAATGTTAGAAAGGATATTGCGGCAGTTTCATCTCGTTACTTCTTCGTCTTATGTAATCAGCGTGACCATGTACATATATATATACGTGAGTTTCCTCTTCCTTATTGGCGTAGACACCGTTTACGCGGTTATAGCCGAGCTTACAACAGCGCTCCAGTTGTTCTTTCTTTTTGCTGTTTGGCGCCAATTGGGGATTCCAAGCGTAGCTCCACCTGGTCTTTCTAATGAAGTGGAGGTCTGCCTTTTCCTCTGCTTCCCCCGGTGGGTACTCTGTCCACTACTTTCAAAGCTGAAGCCAATGCGCAAGAACCATAAATCTTCCGCAGAACCTTTCTCTCGAAAACTCGTAACGTCCACTCATCATTTTGTCTTCGTTCATGACTCTGCACCATATAGCAGGACGGGAATAATAAGTGACTTATAGAGTTTGCTCGTTGTTCGTCAGGAGAGGACTTTACTTCTTACTTGCCTACTCAGTCCGAAGTAACACCCGTTGATATTTCGTATTGTCCTCGTTCACTACTAGTCAGGCTGCTTTCACTGCCATTCAGCAGGCTGGAAAAGAGTTCCTCAATAATTTTGTATGCTCTGGTCATCATACACTAAACCACCTCTGGGGGTTCAACCCAGAGTATGCTCCGGTTTTGAAATCTTATGTTATCCGCCGCATCTTTTTGTAGGATAAGCATCACCCCTGTCAGTCAGTTTGTTAAGCTCTTTGTACTCACGCATTTCGGCCTCTCTCTTGTTTTGTCTTTGAAAGCAAATCGCTTCTCTCTTCAACTCTCGGTATATATCCCGCACGTGTTGTGGTCGATTGTAACGTTATGAGGTATGTAGTTTGTTTTCTTTCCATTGCGATCCTGTACTCCTCATCGTACTAGCTGTTCTTTTGCTTTTCCGAAAACCAATGATTTCAGTTGCAGCTGTAGGTAAGGAGCTGGAAATGCCGTCCCACAATTCTCTTATACCGAGTTACTGACAAGTACTCTCAGAGAGCAGGAGTGCAAGTCGAGTGAAAAATCGTTTGGCTGTCTCTTGTGATTGCAACTTTTCGACTTCGAACCTTTCTTGTGCTTGTTAACGTGCGTTTTTTGCGGCACAGAGGCGGGTGCATATCTTGGCTGCAACAAAATAGTGGTCCGAGTCAATGTTAGGACCACAGAGCGTAAAACACTGGATACGTGCCTTCCATCTATCACAACATGATCGATCTTGTTGGTGGCTTTTCGATCCCAAGACAGCCAGGTAGCTTGAGGAATTTTCCTATGCTGGAATCTAATACCACAGATAACCATATCTCAGGCCCGGCGATGTCGATCAGCCTCAACCAATTTTGGAATGTTTCATCATCGATGCTGAATTTACCGACTGTAGTGCCGAAGATGCCTTCTTTGCCCACCCTGGCGTTAAAGTCATCAAGCACGATTTTGACATCGTGGCAGGGGTAGCTCTCATAGGTGCGCGCCAAGTGCTCATAGAAGGTATATTTGGTCACATCGTCCTTCTCTTCCGTTGGGGTGATATGTTGCAGAAGTTCTCTTTAGTTCGGATTGTAGCTACATGTTCATCCACTGGGAGTCTCTCCCACTATGAAACCCATACCGATTTTGCGCCCCTTTATATGACCACTGTAGTAAATGTCACAAAGACCTTCTCGCCTCAGTCCTTGTCCCGTCCATCGCATTTATTGGACAGCGGTGATGTCAGGTGATGTCAACGAGGACATCAACCAGCTGGGCAGCGCCACCTTCCCAATTAAAGGACCGGACATTCCAGATGCATGCCCTTAAATCGTTATCCTTAGTGCGTTTGCCATGGTCGTCATCAAAAGGGGGGTCTCTCATCCGAGGCTGTTTGTACTTTTTCATTCCGGGCGCTTTTTACGTGATGGGTCCTATTATTGTATGGATATTGTATTTATGAAGTGTTTTCTAGATTCTGCATAACCAAAGTTAAAACTATTTCTTGTACATATTTTTTTATTTTGGCCCCCAAAATTTGTAATCCTTTATGGTATAAGTAAGTAGCCATAAATTCCTTCCCTTGAAGCCACATTATCTTCCAGCAAACTTTTACTTTTGACAAATTTTTATGCTTTAAATTTCCACTACATAACTCAAAGCACTGAATATATAAAGGATACACACACAAATACATATATTCCCACATCGCCAGCACAAGTCCATATGTAAATGAATATCCGCATTGAAAATGACATTCTAACTCATTTCCTTGCCTTTTTCATTTCTTATATTGTTTGCCATAGAGAGTGTTTTTTTTTTATTATTTTACTTTGCTCTTGAACTTCCGGGTACATGTCACTGCCTTCCGCATAAGCAGACACCCACGTCACTGAACTAACCCACACATTGTTGGGAAATTGTTGCGACTTTATGCGCATAAATTAGAGTTGGTAAATAAAATCAGCGGGCGCAAGCGAAACAGGGTCGCCTACGAGGGTTAAAGGTGTAATGTGGCGCAGAGCGTGACTTTATTGTTGTGAAATGGGAGAAAAATTGGGCGTGAAAAATTTCATTTTCGCATGAATCGGGTGCCATGAATATGAAATATTGAATAAAGTTGAATTAAAAAATTTCTCACACACTTTTTGTTTTTGCTATGCAAGGAATAAAAATATGAAAAATCTACTTAAAGTTTAATAAAAAATATTTAAATTTGTAAAATCTACAAAATTTGCGGAAAAATCGCGATTTCATAGCTTGCAAAAAGAAATTCACGTTTCAGCTGCTTGCTAAAGCAACCAACCGAATCTGTTCTGTGCTTAGCCTTTGTATGTATGTGTATGTCTCTCCTTACCATTTACCGTTGTCGCTGTTTTTTACTGCTGAAAATCGCAGTTTTTTCTTCCCTTCGCCTGGTGATTTTCTTCGCTTGCATTGAAAGTCATTCATCTCTCGCCCGGCAGGCATGACTTGCATTCAACTTTTTATAGCTGCATATACACACAAGTACATACATACATACATGTTTGCCTCATACATATGGTAAATATACATTTCTACATATGTAAACGAGCACTTATGCATGAGCATTGCCAAGAAAGAAAGAGTTTTGCAGGAGACTCGCAATTTTGTAACAGCATCTGGCCATTTGTTCGTAGCTTTCTGCAGAAGATGAAGTGTCTTATGTGTTTGAGTGCTTTCTCGCGCATGCAGATATTAAAACGGGAGGTTGCATGCTTGCGTTCTCTTGGATGGTAAGTAAAGCAGAGGTTTTGTGACCGAAAGTGATTCTCTCAAGCGTGAATTTTGGTTTGAGCAAATCCTTTCGTGCTGCTGGGAACCTTGCAGCTGGCTGTGTTTTTGAATTCAACGTTTTTAACCATTTTTAGACGTGCTGGTTTGCGACTTAGTATACATAGTAAGCTTTATGTTTATAGAAAGTTCCTATTCCTAAAATTTCTTCAATATATCACCACCAAGCTTTTTAAGTCACAAATGCTTGCCAAAGAAAATTCAGAAATTTATTCGCATTGATTTTTCACCCTCGTAAAGTCAGCAATGATATGATCAGATATCGCTAAGAAGTTTTGTACAAGGGCTTTTCTCCCCAAGAAGCTACTTATTTGTCGGAACCGCCGATATCAGATCATTAAAGCATATAGCTGCCATGCAAGCTGAATGATCGGAATGAAGTGCTTGTATGGAAAACTATTTTATTTCGCATAATATCTTCACGACATTTGGCATGGATTATTCTTCAAAGTAACGGTATAAAATTCGATGAAATTGCTTAGATCGGATTAATATAGCATATACCTACCATTCAAAGTGACCGATCAAAATCTATTGCTTATATGGACAACTTTTTTATTTCTCATGATATCGTCACGAAATTGAACATGGATTATTGTTCTAGACAATGCTACAAACTCTGAATATATTCTTTGGATGGATTTCGCAATATTATTAATTTTTTTTTGTTTTTAAATAAAAGTGTCCCATGTTGGTTTTAAAGCGTTGCCTACATTTCGGCCCGCATACCTTGATTTCGTAACATTAAATTTGTTTTGTTTTGAAATAAAACTTTAATTTTTAAATGTTGCCTACATTTCGGCGCGGAGAAAATGTATATCGCATGATATTAACAGAGAACAGCCCATACACCGATTTCGTGATATTAATCAATTTGTTTCGTTTTTAAATAAAAGTCGCTCATTTTACTTTAAAAACGTTGCCTACATCTCTGCGCGGAAAAAATTTAAATCCTGTGAAATGAACATAGAGCAGGCCATACCTTAATTTTGTAAAATTATAAATTTAGTTTAGTTTTAAATAAAAGTTTCCAATTTTGATTTCAAAAAGTTGCCTACATTTCGGCGCGGAAAAAATTAAAATCGTATGATATTAACAGAGAACAGCCCATGCCTCGTATAATCTACCATAAGCTTTTAAACAACAAAATATAAAAAATGCTTTTAACTTTCAATGTGACATTTTAGAGGTTATAATTTTTTCGGGGTACTTGAATGGACATCTCAAAAGAATGTTATCGATAAAGGTTGCATCTTCACGTCGCCAAACTTTTCTAAGCGGCTTACTGTTTTCGTAAAGATAGCTCACGTTACTTGTATAATTTTTTTGAAATTTTGTTTTTTGATTTTGTAATTTTTAAAATATTTTTATTAGATTTTTTTTCTCCTTTATTCTCCTTGATTTTTTTTTTTTTAATATATATTTTTTAATTTTTATATTCTTTTAATGGAAGTTCATAATACATCCTAATTTCTTAAGAAAATGAGCCTACTGAAAAGGCAATGAATAATATCGCAACTGATATCAAAAATATATTCTATTCAGTTAAATATGTTATTTCAGCCATGTAAAAAAAAGTTACAGCAGCTCTAGTTCGCATTGTGCTAACATTGCCTCAAACCACTTTTGCGCACATCGAGATCTGCCTTTCCCCACTAAAAAAATATAAGAAAAAGTATACCTTGCCATTTTAAATTTTAATCGAAATTTAGCCAAACACTAGAGAAGCCAAGCCATTTTGTGTGGCACACAATGGACTTCTGAAGAATTCATCAAGCTAAACAAGTAATTAGCTCAACGGCTTACAAGCGCACAAAAGTATTTCCAAAGAAAATTTCCAGGTCAATAGAAAATCACATAAAAAGCGCGCTCTTTACTCTCCTCCGCCCTCCGCAGTAAAAATACTTTGAAAGAGCGCTTTCAAATTTGCAGGTACTACTTTCTTCTAATACCAAGCATCATAGGTAGGCAAATATTGGCTTGGCTGCGACCAAAATAAAATACAAAAAATACGGCCAAGTGAAAAGAAAATGAGAAAAGGCACAACAAACAGCCCTAATTGAAATCGAAAGGCATAAAAGGCAGTGCCACAAACGAAGCGGCGGCGGCGGCGGCACAAGGCGCAGGCGAAGAAGCGGCGAAAACTATAAGAACTTTACTTTAAGTATTTATACGTGTGTGCTTGCGAAAATATTTACATTTGTGTGGAGAGTGGCGTGGAGTAGGGGCTGACACAGCATGACCCTAAAATAAAATGAAAGAAAGCGACATAAAATGCCCCATAAAGGATGCAGAACAAGAGGCGAGGGCTGGCAGCTTGTAAAAACAAATCTAAAGTGCGCATTATAAAACTGTAATAACGGCAATAAGCGGCACATTACCGCGCACAAACAAGCAGCAGGGCAAAGCGGCATGTCACAGGCGGTCAGAAGGGGGGTCGCCGCTGAAAGCAAATGCGCTAAATCAGGCCACTTTATGGCGCTTGCTGATAGATTTGAATTTAAATGCAACTTGAATGTTTCATTTCAGCAAAATGCAACCACAACAGCTACAACAACAACAGCACAAACGCATTTTAGCCCGAAGAGCATGAAAACTGTGGCTGAAGGGAGTGAGCGAGGGCGCTGCGAGCAACAGCAAACAAGCATTGACCAGCTGCAGAGCACTTCAGCGGCACAAATTGATACAGCTGTAATGTGCTGCAACACAGCAACGCAACAACATTGCCACACACACAGCTTTTAAGTATTTTTCATAAAGTTTTTTTTTCTTGCTCGTATTTTCATATAAATTTTACGCTGTGCGGTCCGCAGAATGAAAGCGAAAAATGCAATTTGGGTCAGGCCATAAATGCAGCGGCAGCGGCCAAAGCGTCGACGTCGGTGTCGGCGCTGACTGCCGCTATCTGTGCGCTTCGCTTGTTTGTTGCACGGTGCAACCCTGCGGCACTGTGGTTAGTTGTTGCTGCATGGCGAGGGCGGCGTGTTGCAAGCCGGCTGTGGCAAGTGCAGTGTGCTGCAACAAAATCTCTAACTGCTAACAACAACGCTTACAAGCATGTTGCCTGCCACATTTTTTCCGCCTTTTTCTTACTATTTGCCATTGTTCCCCGAAGTTATACACACATATATACATATATATATATATATATATATACATGTATATGCGCATAGAAAACACTCCAGTTGCATTATTATTATTTTTTTTTTGCTGCGCACCGCGACTATTGTTAGCGCTGACATAAATTTTTATGTTTGCCACAAAATGCTGCTGCCACATTTTATTTTCATGAAAGTGTGTATAAAAAAATTTGTCAACACGAACGCACAAAAAGCCAACGCAGCCCGTCTCGTGAAAGTGCCGTTAGACGCTAAAGGCTCTATGCATTGTCATACAAGTGAAAAGCGTGCTGCATGCCACCGACAAGCGTGCAACAACTAAACAGGAAGTGCAAAACTCAGTCACTGCAAGCAGGTTATGCTGCCACATGCTTACATTTATGCTTGATTGTCTGCCGTTGCCAATTGTTGACGTTGAAATGGCATTTTTCAAATGTCACTCATACGCCCTGTTGCACATTGTATGCAGGGCACTTAAATGCGTAGCACCAGCGACTGAAGTGCTGTCTGGCGGCGCGGCTGCAAGTGCCGGCAATTCAATTTACGTTATGTGGAGCATTTTTTATTTCTACAAATATTTGTGCATTTTTTTACTTTGTTTGCCCACAGTCTATCCTAAATTTAAGCACAAAGTGGTGAGCTAGTTGCGCAAATTGTTGCTCATACGCAGCGTACACTTTTTGTTGATAAGAATTTGTGATGGAATTGTATAACTGGCTATGAAATTGTTTGGCAAGCGGTTTGTTAATTAATTTAATATAGTAGAATATTTAATATTTTTATAGTTAAATTTGTGAATTTACTTTTGTATGGAAAGGAGTAATAAAGCATTATTTTTTCCGTTTTTTTTGTGGCTAAAAGCAATGGAATAAAAATTGATTTGTATATGGTTTGTTGTAGTAAAAAATTAATTAGATTTGCAATATTTAACATTCGTTTAACTATTTTGAATAAAAACTTTTTAACAATGTCTAAAAAATTGAAAATATATTTAAACAAGAATATCTAAAATATCTAAAAAACTCAAAATGTATTTAAAAAAGAAGCAGATATGGTCATCTTAGAGCCCAAAAAAGCGCCTAAAATTCAACTCAAGATGATATTTATGTATTTATTGCTTTTTTGCGTCATCAGAGGCTGAGGAAGTGTTGGTTAACCCTGCTCCCTGAATTTTAAATCCATTGTCCATCCAGAAACTATGTCTCAATCTCAACAAAAACAAGAGAAAAATTACCTTCTATACTGTGTTTCCCTTTCTTATAGCTTAAAAGTGTATAAAAAATATTTATCTATATCTCAGCCATTTACTATAGTGATTAGATCCGGACAATATGCTGAAAAATAGTAGCATGTAATATAAGCCTAATTTCGTGAAGATAACTCACCAAATAAAAATATTTTCCATGCAAGGACTTGATTTTGAACGGTTAGTTTATATGACAGCTATATGCTATAGTGGCCTGATCTGGATAATTTCTTCGGATATTATACCGTTGCTTTGGAGAATAATCCATGCCAAATTTCCTGAAGGTATCTCGTTAAATAAAAAAGTTTTTCCTACAACAATTAGATTTTGTTCGCTCAGCCTATATGACAGCTATATGATATAGTGGCTCGATCTGGATAATTTCTAGGGATATTATACCGTTATTTTGGAGATTAATCCATGGTAAATTTCGTGAAGATAACTCATAAAATAAAAAAGTTTTTCCTATAAGAACTTGATTTTGTTCCTTCAGTTTATATGGCAGCTATATGCTATAATGGCTCGATCTGAATAATTTCTTTGGATATTATACCGTTACTTTGAAGAATAATCCATGGTAAATTTCGTGAAGATAACTCATAAAATAAAAAAGTTTTTCCCATAAGAACTTGGTTTTGTTCGCTCAGTTTGTATGGCAGCTATAGGCTAAAGCAATGCGATATCAGCGATTTTGAGAAATGAGCAGCTTTTTAAGGAGGAAAAAACGTGTGCACAGTTTCAGATCTATAACTCAAAAACGAAGTAACTAGATCGTGTGCATGCAATCAGTTAGATGAATAGCAATTGAGCCCATTACGCTGTATGTACATATACATATACATATATGCTATATCGGGTCTCTGATGCTTCCTTATAATAAAAAAACGTAGTATAATTTCTTGAAATATACATTTTCTAAATTTTTGCTTTTGATTTTCTTATCCACAAACTACAAATTTTTGAAATCCGTCACTTTATCTAAAACCTAAACCTTAACAACACTGCAAAGAGGTTAGTGAGACACTTCACTAACTAAATATTGCTTGTACCACTTTGCAAAAGTGTAATCTGCGCTGATTTCCTGCAAACACACGCACACAGACATGCATTAACACAGAGCCATTGATTCAATATTTGCACGCTCCACATGCCAGACACAGCAAAGCGGACATACACACATGAACACTTAAATAAATGTGTATATATGTGATCAGTCCAGCGAGCTAGCCTACACACCTGTCACACTGCCACAGTTATGTAGATGTGTGTGTGAACGCTTGTATGCAAATATTTTGTGCTAACACATGTTGCCTGTCACTGCAGTGATTTATCCTTGACATGAAAATCCAATCTCTCGCACATGCACCACACACACATACACACAGCATCATCATATCTATGACTATTAGTATTTGATGGCGCTTTTATCTTACTAAATTCAAACAGATTACTTTGCTCATGCTATTGACTTAACATTTTTTGCCTTTCTTCGCTTTTTAGTTTAGTTTTTGCTCGCTGGCACATTGCACTAGCTCTCTAAAATTTTCTTTTTCTTGCCAGTTTTTGTCGCACGGCTTTCGTCGCTTGGTTGGGAGATTGACTGAGTAAATAGCAGCATTGAAATTGGCAGCGATTCAGTTTGAAAAGACATAAATAGCAGTAGAGTCGGCGAACAAAAGCCGACCAAATGTACATAACCTACTTACGAAGTTAATTGTCCAACACAACCTTGCCGACGCAGAGTACTTACGGTAGATTAACAATGCGCGCTTAATAAGTTTGTGGGGAGAACAATGGGCGCTTTCATTTCTATTGTCCTTCAGAGCTAGCAACAGCATGAAACAAATTTTATATTAATTTATTTGAATACAAAAAATTACAAAATTTACTGGAGGGAAATGAAAAGACGTTGGAAAGATACGATAAGCGTGTAGTATAATAAATATTAAAATTTAATTAGTCAAGCTGTTTTGTGATTTCAGTTTAATCACATAGAAGTATTATGAAAAAAATAATTGTTAGAAAATAATTTTTTTTTTTTTAATTTAATTAAATAAATAACTTTCTTTTTAATTTTAATAATAAATTTGTATATTTGTTTTGATGTTTAGTTAATTAAATTAATTATAAGTATTTATTTTTTAAATTTTTTATGACGTCGCCACTGTGATAAAATCAAATTTAAAAACATTAAAAACATAAGTTTTGACAGCGAAATATTATTAAAAAATTAATCATAATTTAATTTTTTTCCTTTTCAATTCTAATAATTAATTAATTTTTTTGTAGTTTTAATAATTAATTTATAAATACATTTATTTTATTTTAATTAATTTAATTTCAATTAATAATTTTTAAATTTTTTTGACGTCGCCATTGAGATAAAATTAGTTATATATTTTTAAAACATAAGTTTTGGCAGCGAAATATTATTAAACAATTAATTATAATTTAATTTTTTAATTATAATTTTTTTTCCTTTTTAATACTTGTAATTAATTAATTTTTTTGTAATTTTAATAATTAATTTATATATATTTTTTTCATTTTAATTAATTAATTTAATTTCAATTAATAATTTTTAAAATTTTTTTTGACGTCGCCATTGAGATAAAATTAATTATATATTTTTAAAACATAAGTTTTGACAACGAAATATTATAAAAAAATTAGTACTAGTAGACTTAATTATTTTCCTTTTTAAATTTAAAAATTATTTAATTTTTTTTTTTGTAATTTTAATTAATAATTTTTTTAACATCGGCATTGAAATAAAATTAGTTATACATTTTAAAAACATAGTTTTGACAAACTAATATTATTAAAAAACTAGTTCTAGCAGAGTTATATTTTTTATATACATATATAAACATAAATGTATCTGTTTTGTAATTTAAATAATTAATTTATATATTTTTTTTTAATTTTAATTAATTAATTTAATATTTAAAAATAAATTTATTTAATAATTTAAAACTATTTTTTAACATCGGCATTGAAATAAAATTAGTTATACATTTTAAAAACATAGTTTTGACAACGAAATATTATTAAAAAATTATTTCTAGTAGATTTATTACATTTTTATAACTAATTATTATTTTTTTGTAATTTTAATAATTAATTTATGTATTTTTTTAACTTTAATCAATTGATTTACATTTTTTCATTTTAAATTTAATAATTAATTAATTTTGTTTTTGTAATTTTAATAATTAATTAATATATACATGTGTTTTTGTTTTAATTTTAATTAATTTTTTCCATTGTAGCTACATTTGACTTCGCCTACTTGAAATTTTTTTAAATTTTTTTTTTATTAATAATATTTTTATAATATCACTTATATCGTATTCATATGGCAGTTTCATTATCTTTATTAAATAAGATACACATGTGTATATTAGGGTGGATCAATAAAAAATATTATTTTTTTTGGTTTGGTACTCTGAAAAATAGGTTCCCAGACACCTCTAAGAAAAGCTCTCCAAAAACCTATGAGTTGCATCATTCATAATGATTTTTTTATTGAGTTATAAAATTCATAAGAAATAAAAAATTTTCCCAAAAATAATCAAACTTCAACCGTTAATATCTTTTAAACGGTTGAGTTTACGAAAAAAATCGTTGGAGACCTTTTTTGTAGAGCATTCAATTTCCTACAAAATCTAAGGAGCAAGATATTTTTTCAAGTAGTTGGAAGCGAGATATAAATTTGTCCATCAAAAAATAGAAAACTGTAAGAAGGAGGACCTTCCCGTTACAATTAAAAACTCATGCTTCGAGAGGCTTTCTTAGAGGTGTCTAGGAACCTATTTTTCAGAGTACCAAACGAAAAAAATTTTTTGATCCACCCTAATGTATATTAAAAAAATTTATTAAACTTTAAAGGTGGCAACACTGTTAACACCTATTGAAACACTTGAAAGATTTGTTACTGTTAACCTAATTGCATACAATGCATATTTATGATTAGGTGGCAACTCCATTAAATTATATTTTTCTAGAAACTTAAAGCTTGATTTATTATTCATATGAATGTGTATAGATGTTAACCGAAGCAAAAACATTTTACTATTCAAATTCTATCTACAAGTATTGTTTGACAGAAGTATGTACTTCGTCGTTTCCAGTCTAAATTCTTAAATTATTCTTTAAACTACTGCCGAGTCAACATTATTCACATTTAATTAAGAAATTTCTTATGTCCACTTCTCCCCAGTACGTTCCATTCAAGTCAAAAAACCCTCTTCAATCTCCCAAACTTGTTATACTACGAAAAATCAAAGTCGTGGCCTTAAAACATAAGAGGTAGGCTCCTCAGACAATGACCAAAAAATATTGCATTCAAGAAAAATTCGAGACCACAAGATATTGTATCGAATTCGGAATTAAATTTGAAATCGTTGGTCTGGTGCTATTGAGAACGACAGACACACCACATGATTACCGTGTAACTCGCTCAGTGACCACTTCCTTTGACTATTGTACAGTATTACAATTTGCAATACGGTGGTTCGAAGCAAGGTTCTGGAACATCCAAAGCTACTTGTCAGTTTTTCTAACTCTAAATAAGAATATATATCTAAAAATAGGCTCCCGTGCCTAAAATACTTCATTTCTCTCCCTTAATATTTTCTACAACAACCATAACCACTTCGATGTTAAGATCTTAAAAGTCCACATAAACTGTTTATTTTAACTATTTTCTCTTCTATTAACATTCGGTTTAGCGCTCAATAAGCCAGCTCTTGATGTTTTTATACACTCAATTGGATTTAAATTTGCACTTCTGTCATTACACATCACTTCACAGCCATTTTCACATATTTCTCCATTTTTTATTTTTGCCTCCCGCCACACACTTTATGCTCTTGCCTCTACTACCACAGTTGCTAGTTGCTGGACTTTCACAAACTCCTCTTTCTAACTCACTTTTATCGCATTTTGTGCTTTGCATTTGCACATTTAACATTTAAGCTCGACTGCCTCGGTAAAGTGTTGCTTTTCCACCTAACTATAACATTTGTAATGCACCGCTCGGACGCATGTGTCCACTCAAGCTAAGTCCAATGGGTGCACATATCGTCTGGCCGGCGGAGTATTGCTACTAAACATTTGTAAATGTCTGTATATCAACATGTGCATGTGTCTATGAGAATGTGTATGTGTGTGTTTGTGCAAGTGTCTGCATTGCACTTGCCATTTGTGCACTTAATTAATTCCACTTGATTCCTTTTACAGCTGAGCGCAAAGCTAAATGCGCTTGTAAGCTGCTTAAATGAGCGACCAGACCGCGGCAAGTCGTGCCGGACCCACAACAGTGCCATACAAAAGTATAAACACATAATCGTGCGATTGTGTTTGGGTAGAGTGAGAGCACGGATGTGAAGGAGGAACCACTGCAGTGACGTAGGAACCATTCCAACAGTTCCAAGTTCAGTGGTGTTAACCGTTAAATAAGTTATAGATACAATGCAGATAGGAGATAAAAGCAATTAATGGAAGAAAAAAGTATAAGAATTGAAGGCTTGAAAAATTGCTTCTTAATTCAAGAATTTCATTGCCTACAATTAGGCGCATTGTTAAATAATGAAATACTTTATTCCTGTGAAAGTACTTTTGAAGCCATTATGTATGGAACTCGATTACTTTTGCAAGGCCACCACAGGCCCGCTCCAGACGTTGAACCTAATTTTCGACGGTTTTCAAGCAAGCTTGACGTAGCGTCCAATTGACTGGGCCATTTCGTGAGTTAACAGGTAAATCAAGCTTGGTTTTTAATAAATCGATTATGACTTATGGCGCCGTCCTGTTGAAAGCACATATTGTCCAATTCGATCCAAAAATATTCGGTTATCATTGAGCGGTAGCGATTCCCATTCAAAGTAAAGAGCCGGTCTTGATCATCACGGAAGAAGTACAGCCCAACGACGCCGCCGGCCCATAAACCGCACCAAACCGTTATCATTTCGGGATGCAATGATGACACATGGAGTATGTGTGGATTGCTTCCTGACCAATAACGCATATTTTGCTTATTGACGAAGCCATTCAGCCCGAAATGAGCCTCATCGCGCAAAATGATTTTTCGATGAAAATCCAGATCATTTTCAAGTTATTGCTGAGCCCAATTCACGAATATATGACGATTCTGGTAGTCTTGCGTCAATGTGAGCTTGTAAGGATATATGTCAAGATCTTTTCGCAATATTCGCCACAACGACGTCACAGAGATGCCCAAAGCTTGAGAAGGACGTGTGAGAGACTGAGTTGGCTCTTCCTCAATTGATGCGTTAGTGGCAGCAATATTTGCAACACTACGAGCACTTCTTCGTCTCACTGGCATGGGAACATTTTATACGAAGTCTGCGGATTAAAATTTTTCCACTAGACGCTCAATTATTGATCCGAAAGAGCGATTATGACGGCCATAAATTGGACGTAGCGCTCTTAAAGTTGAAGCCACTGACTCCGAATTTCGATAGTAAATTTTAATCATTTCGATTCTTTGTTGGATCGTATATCTTTCCATGATGAAATGGCAAACCTTACTGAAGAGAAATTTCAAAAGAGCAGGCAAAAATATGGCGTCCTTCTACTCATCGGTCTTGGGTCTACTTTTGTAGCGTTTCTATGAAAAAACCCTTTAGATGACGCGACGTAACACGCATACAAAAGTTGATTTTAACCCATTGAATTCGTTAGTTTTTCATCAGTTCACAAGTTTTTAAAATATTGCGTTAATCGTGGAAAATATATTTTTATATTATTCCCTTTTTACACTCTGATCAGATGTTCCTTTATCTGTCTGTATATACCTAGTTCTCGTTTAGTTAGTTTTTGAGTTATCGAACTGAAATTTTGAACACGTAATTTTTTCCCCAAGATGCTGCTCATTTGTAAGAATCGCCGATATCAGAGCACTATAGCATATAGCTGTCCTAGAAACTGATCGTTCTAAAATAAGTCTTTGTATTGAAAGCCTCTTTATTTGACAAAATCTCTTAACGAAATTTGGCTTAGATGTTGGTCGAAGGCAACTCTAAAATTTCCTAAACAAATTATTCAGATCGGATCACTATAGGATATTGTTATCATATAAATTTTCCAAACAAAATCAAGGTAAACATCTTTATACGCTTTTTTGCTCTAAGAAGCACAACTGTGAAGGGTATGGTATAGAAAATGCAAAATAACGTATAATCAAAAAGAATGAAATTGAGTTTTCTATTGTTTATGATTATTACTTCATATATGATAACATATTTGTAGAATACAAATTTCAGCTTCTACTGTCAGAAATAACCAATACATAACCAATATATTACCAATATATAACCAATACATAACCAATATATAACCTTTTTATAAGCGAAACTCGAATTTTTTTCGATAGAAGTGGTTTTTATTATAACGTTTTTCCTTCGTCTGTATACTTATGAAAAGTGATGTTACGATATTTTGCATTTTAGGGGACTAAATGCATGTAGTTCGACTTCCAGCTTCGGAGTTCGTTTCATTTTTCGATTTCAAAACTCTTACCGGCGACATTGAAATTTTTATCGCACAAATGCATTTAGAATATCGAAACAACTTTGAAATGCTGAAAAAACATCAACACCCATGCATACAAAGCAGCTGATGTGACAAAATCAACAATTGCCGGAACTTGGTGTGTTGAGTGCGCTAACTTTTTAACCGAGCAACTTCACAGACATTGAAATTCCGATAAAAATTTGTGCGTCTGCAAACACATTTGCAGCAATGAAACTCATGCGTTAGGTTATGAGTGCTGCAATGCATTTATGCTTCTGCATATACATATGTTTGGATAGATGTGTGTGCATCTCAACGCTGCTTGTGCCGACGCAGCGGCGAAAGTTTTCCCATAATATAGTTGTCAATGTTGGGAGAGACAGCGGAAGTGCGGTGTCATAAAAGGACTTCATGCTAAAATGCATGCACGCACACATACACACATATGTACATATATTAGATTTCATTATATTGTATTAGAATTGCCATTGCGAGGCGTAAACGCGTCGCCATTTGTATTACTTCACTTATTGGACCACACCAACCGCGCCCGCTAGGCTTAGCCATTTCCCACTGCAGGTATGAGTGCAACAACAGCCGTGAGGTCAGTTAGCGGTATTTTACTTTCATGTCATTGCGCTCGCTGAGCAGCCAGTCTTAAAGACGCCTCGCTAGGATATGCGCAATGGCGCCACTGAGCTTTTGATTGCATTCTATTTCCCACTTTTTACAGCCACACGTTTTTCGCCTTCTTATATTTTTTGTGGCTGCCACAGGCCAATCCAACGTGCAGCAATTTCCACGCCAAACTGTCACTTGCTACTAGCACAGCATACACCTTCGTTGCGCCCTTCCCGCTTGAATCCTAGCGCGTCTGCCTGCTTGCCTCCTAACCTCCTTAAAGTGAGCGCGCGCACAAAGATAACTGTAATGAAATGCCATTTATGTGGCATGAAGCAACTAACAATCAGCCAACACACATTCATTCAAACACTAACAAGCATTTAAAGCCAGTAGCAAAGCGAAATATTGGCGAATAATGGCGCAAAAGAATTGAGAACACATTAAACTAACTCGAATTAAAGCCAAACCAGCGCTGACACAATAAAGATAAGCAGCAAGTTGGCAGCCGCATGATGTGGCACAGCGCGGCATGCACTTATTTGGATACTCAGGTGGAAAGTTGCAGGCAGCGGCTTCCGTTCGCTTCACGTGCAACGGCAAAACGATAAACGGAAGTAAAGTGACTGTGACAGGAAACAGCTCGTAGACGCTAAACTTCGCTGCCGCAATGTAAGCAAAGCATGGAAGGTTTGTCCTTTTGTGGTCGTAAAACAATATGAGAAGGTGTGGCGAGTCGCGGAAGTTAAACTATAAAAATTTGTTGTGACAGCTTTTGGTTATCAGAAAATTTGCTTAACGTAATATGATTTTTTATGAGTAGCGGAGAACGTTAATGCTCAGTTTTAATTTGATTTTATAAAATTGTTGAATATATTTTCAAAACTTGAGTGAATTTCTATGAATATGTAGGTGACGCTGTGCACGGAATAATTTTAAAAATTCGACTTCCAGTTCGATTTGACTATTTTAAGGGCTTAGGGCAGTGTAGTATCGTTAGTAAAGGCTTTGGTAATTTCTGCTGAAAGTGAGGATTAAGGAATCGAAAAAAATCGATCAAAATAACGTTGCCGTAGGCATACAGTTAAAATTTCAAGTGGATGCTGAAGCGGATTGACGCTGAGACTATTTTTTAGTTTAGGTTATATGACTAATCAAAGATCGCATGTGACCTGCTATATATAGTCCTTTGTGAAGCCAGACTGAAGACGAACTCTTGTGTTCGAACTTATAAATGAGCAAAACGCTTCCATTCCCGCTAGTTCTTCTGTGAGATGTCTGAAGTTATGCGTTTTCAAGTCTTTAAGTCCTGACCTTCCAAAGGAGGGACTGTTAAGCAGGCAGTGATGAGTTGTTTCCACCTCATCTTCTTCCTTACAGCTTCTGCCGATGGCGTCTGGTAGGACACGCAGCCTTACTGTGTGAATGCCAATAAGGCAACGACCCGTCAAAGGCCCCAAAACTGGGATAAGGCTAGGTTTACTGAGGATAAAGAGATAACTAGATCTCTTGCGGTCGATCTTGGAAAACTATTTTTTAATATTGTATCCATTTATATGTACCAGCCTAACCTTTTAAGTAACTCACTAAATCAATATCCATCTGATATTTTTTTCGCGTGAAATCTGAAACCTTTATCTTTTGTCATGATATCATAACTTTACGAATTTTGTAGAATTATGATAAGGCAATATAGGCTGGTATCCAGGCTTCGGGCAAAGTTTGAGCGAGGTATGGCGGTTATGCGATTATTTATCGATTTTTAAATCGTTTGCTATACGTTTCGTATATCCAATGGAATCACTGTTACGTATTTGAACAACACACGTCAATCGGGAGTTGTGAGATCGCCCATAAGACAAAATCTACCTTTTAACAACGATATTTTGGCAAACGTATAAAAGGCTCGAAAAAAAACTATAGCATAGACTCTTACCATCACTTATCTGCCGACTAAATATAGTAGATCTTTGCTGCTATTTTAAATATACAGCACGTATATTTCAGGCCCATAGCAAGGAACAAAGTTACTTTTTCGTCGGAAAACGTTCCAAAATGGTTGCGTACTTAAGATAAAGCGATTGAAATTATCGCTTGATGACCTTATTGGCCAAGTTTACACGCCAGGATATTTTTTTGTTTTAAAAATTGCCCCGGGGAAGATATATTGTTGAAAAAAAAACGTTTCCATATACGGATTTCATTTTTATTGATTGCTTTGTATGTCAGGTATATCTTCTAGTGCTCCGATATCGGTGGTTCTGTCAAATGAGAACTTTATTGGGAAAAAATAGACCCGCGTGAAATTTCAGCTGGATGACACAAAGTCTGAGGAACTGTTTCGTGTACACATAAACGAGTATGGTTAAATCCACTCATCCATCTATCCAGATCGTCAGTTATTGATATTTATACTTTATAGAGCTGTTTCCCTCTGGTTGTTACAAACTCGTGGCAAACTGAAGGGTTTCCTTTTATATCAAATTATTCTCCATTAATATCCATACGCTTTTGCATACATTTCCACCAATTGTCGCTTGATGAACTGTTTCAATCCTGATTAAAGTATATCCAAAGCATGCGTACTGAATGCATCAACCGCTTCTATAGGTGTCAAAAAAAACGTTGACCTCTTAGTTCATTTTTTCCGTCAGGACTTTACGGTAGATTATTCATCAAATCGATATTTTGAGTGCTAAAGAGTGGTAAAGAGTGATCCGTCTTCGGCGGTTGGTTTTATTGATTTCTTGAAAGACAACTGGCAAACAAATGATTGTGCACCACTCAGTATTTACTATTCTCCGTGTTCTAGTTGTATGGCAGCGACATGTCCAGTTTCTGTTTACTTTTGGGCTCATGCGTGTAAATCCACGATTCATCACCTGTCACGCTGTCATGGACGTGTTTATAAGTACCATTATCGTATTTTTTTTACATTTCTCTCGACCAATAAATCCGAATCATTTTTGGAAGAATCGTCAAATTGTGTGGAATAAAAGAATTCTTCCATAATCATACAATATTGAATTCAAGCCGGTGCCACTAATGCCTATAGTTGTCCCAATCTCAGACAAATTATGAACGAGGTCACATTAGTACAGAACAACAGCTAGTTATGGGAAATCTTCACGAAATTCGTCTTTGTGTGACCTCGATTGAATTCACCATAACATCGATAAACACTCGTCCTTGATAAAGCTTTATCGCCGAAAATTTAGTTAACATCATCAATGAACTGTTGCTGAGTTAAATGACGTCGACGTCGAAAATTGTAAAAAGTAATGCGATTTAATAAATTTATTTTTGCCGAGATGAATATTTTAAGATACTGTACACAAATAGCAATCGTATGTTAAAATGTTATAAGTATGGTTAACATCAAAAATGTCGAACTTTTCCTCAAAATTGTAAGTTGTCAGATTGCAAAACTGGAGTTGCCATATCTTGAAACGTAAAAAGTAGAGGTATAAAAATGCCTTATTTTAAATATTTTTTGATATTTTTGATTTAAAAGTCATTTTTGTATATGGACATTCCGAGAAGCTCCACCAACTACGCCAACTATGGTATGGTTTATACAAATAACTCTGATGTATCTACAATTTACGTGGCAGATTGGGAAGACTGTGGCAAATGTCCTGTAGCAAGACACCAGGGAAACAATGGAGCATCCCTTGTGCACTTTTCCCGCATTGGCAAGACTACGCAGTAAGCATCTGGGGTTCCCATGATATGATACACTGGAGGAGGTATAGATAGGGATGCCAAACAGACTTTTAGAATTCGCGTCCTAAAGGATGATTACTCTGGGACCACTGAATTCCATCTGTTATCGCAAAGGCCCTAAATTAGTATATGCGTGTATCATTGATTTACCAGATTAAACTAACCTAACCTATCTTTAATTTCGAAAAATCATAAACTTCTCCTTTACATACATACATACATACATATGTATATGTACAAGTATATACTTATGGACTTTCTCTTCATTGCGAATAACGATGTGCAATTTTCTGCAACAACAACCACATTTACCGCATTGTGCAACATTAAAGGCGTGCGATTATATAAATTGTGAAATGCAAACAATCAACAAAATTGCTAAATTTGTGAGGCAACAACAAAAACCGCAAATTAATTAATTAACATTTACATTTGCATAGATCGCTGAAGCAAATGCCGTTGCAATGGCAACTCATTCTAAGCGCACTTTGTGGGCGAATGCAAAGCCCAGCAACAACAGCAACAATGCTCTTTGAAAAACACCAGCGTATGCTTTGCTATTGATGTGCAACAATGGCAAACAGGCGAGCTCTTATATTGTTGTTGCTATTTTATGCTGTTGCCGGCTGCTCGAACTGATTGTTGCTGATGAGCGCATAAATATGAACAAACAACAACACGGCAAAAAGTGCTGTTAATTTATTACAACAGTATACTAATAAAACAAACGCCGACAACAACAACAACGGCCGCCTGAGTGTGCAATAAAGCAGAGCAAACAAAGAAATTGAGCTTCTGCAGTGGCAGCAGTCGGCAGTTTAGGGTTTATGGAAAAGAGATTCAACTAAGAGCCGAACTGGTTTTTCATTTTAACGAAACATTGTAGTTTTTTTCATAAGCATCACTAGCAACCTAAGCTTGTTGAATCCATGACTAACCCTTAACGATTGGTTTCCCGACTAAACAAAATTAATCAGTTTTATGACTTTTTTCGAGTTTATCTGGCCTTCCAACAGCGATTGAGTATTTAGATCTGATCAAACAGATCTTCGTTTGTTGTATAGTTTAGCCAAAGCTCAGGAAAGCAGTCAGTTTCTGAGAAGGGACAATCGGCTCTTATCGTAGGGCGACGATACCAACCCTGAGCCAACGAACCGCTGGTTAAGCTATGCGCTTGCTATCAAAGGCATCGAGTCATTCTTGATAAGTATGAATACCAAAGCACAATGGATACACAGGAAATCGGAAAGCTGAAGAGCTGACAAAAAGATATACCTTAACCCCGCTATAAATAGAATGGTAACGGGTCAGAACTACTGGAATGCAGAGCTTCGCAACAGCTGGGCCAGCACTGAGCTGCCATTACTTCTTTCGTAGTCGCAGAATCCTTTTGGCTCAAAGTGGATCGCATAAGGTCTTCGCCCACAGTAAAACTAATCTTTCCCTTGTGGTAGGGGCTCTGTTGTTGTAGTTGTAGCGGCAGAATTCTGCTGAGTTTTCAGTCCTTGAATGGATAAAAAATACCGGTCCGTTCCGGTTACGTAGACTGATCAGTGCTGTGTCGGTTTCAAGCGGCAAGGTTAAAAATCCTAACTGTTTATGAGCAAAACATGATCTCAACATGAAATATCTCAACAAATCTTTCTTGACCATCCTGGCTTCACAAAAGGACTGCATATAGTAGCCAAAGTGCAATCTCTATCTTAAGCAGAAATCAAGTGTAGTCAAATCTGGAGATCTTGATATTGCTCTACTGGCATTCATCGAAACCGGTTCTGATCTTCAAGAATTTTAGCGCAAACCTTAAACGAAATAGTCACCTTTTAGTCTTGCATTCACGTTCTATGGGTTTCTTGGTCACCAAGTACCAAAATTTTCCGTAATGATTAGGTGCAGTCATCTTAGAATTTCAAATTTTGAGTTGAGAATTTTAGAACCATAAAAGTTTGGAGTATGGCACCTCAAAATGGCTTAAAACCCCAGGTTCATATCGGATCGGATATAATACATAAAGTAAGAAGTAAAGAAATTTGATATTTTTTTAAAGCAGCTAAAGTAACAGTTCTTTGTCCGTATATGACTCCACTAGTCCGATTAAATAGTTCTGACTGTCGTTAGATTAGATGCCCTGTTCTAGCAATCATTTTATTTAATCACGAATCGCTGTTTAATTCATTAAATCGCACTTTTCCTTAAACAAACTGTTTCACACCCTCTTTATCGAAGAACATCGCCTTAAATGTCACTAACCCCGCCCCACTTATCGCCCGTGGTGTTCAAACCAACCCCACAAACCTTCGATTTCACTGCTTTCCGTTATATTAACTGTCATGAGCATGCATTTTTTATATTGACTTAACCGTTTACTAACAGCTGCACTAACATCACCGTTACTCATCCACTTGCAGCTCACACACACTTCCGATTTTCCTTCTAACATCCACAGCTCTGAGCCGCCGCTCCTCCTACACCTTATGACCAGCTGAACCGATAACATCTGAGTGAACCCGGCTAATCTTAATCATCAATTTAACGATGCAGCAAAGCTTCATTTGCATAATGGCAACAAGGTTGCTGCCATCGTCGGCAACATGCAACTTAAATGCGGAGACATATTGTAGCGATTGTTGCACTGCTGCCACACACCTAGCCACCAGACGAATGTGTTCTAAAGTAAAATGTGGCAAAAAGTCAGTGGCAACAAGAAAACAATTTCACAGTTGTTGTTGCCTTTAGGGATACTAAATACATACAAACATACTTAGCTGTGGCAGCTATCGATAGCAATTCGTATAATGCTCACAGCGCAAATACAACATACATAGTTGTTGCAACAAGGGTCTATACTTATAGAATGTCGCATTGTTTGCGCTAAGAATGTGGCATGGTGTCGCTTGTTGGTTAAATGCGTTGAATAGCGCCGCTAACCTGACGCTTCACTTAGATAATGGCATTAGTCGGTTCCTTGCTTCTCTTATGGTGCATATATGTATGTGTGTATGTGCGTGTTGTACGCAGTTGCTGCTTTTGGTTGCAGAATTGTTCATGTTGGCTTAATAGAAAATTGTGATCGACAGAACTGCTTGTTTTAAGTTGCGTAATGCGTTGGCTATTACTTTTGTCTAACGTACATATATACATATATATAATATATATTTATATATGTTTTGTATGTGCAACTGAGTGGTGAGGTGGGCAGAAATAGCTTTCAAGTGCGCTGATGGGTGTGGTAATAATGACAAGATCAATATGCCGTAATAATGTCGCTTATTTTATCAATAATATTGTGAATAATGAACTATATAAAACTACGCAAACGGCACTCAATAGGTGGTTCGATGCTTGATTGATGCTCCATATTGTCAAACCTTCCATAGTTGAAGATAAACTTTAGAATTATACACGCCTTAGGCAAAAGAGATCCACCAACGCAGGTTGAAAGGTTCGTATCATTTCTATGAGAGGGAGCAACTAGTATCGAAAATATATGTTTTCGAGCTCAACCTTTAATATAAACTGTTAAAGGTCATATATTTCAACTGTTCAACCTGAATGAAGGACCTCTTTTTCAAAAAGGAAATTCATAATTTTAAAGTTTTTCTCCGGTATTGCGGCATGACAAAAAAAAATAGTTCTGCGAAGCATTAACCATTCGATAGTGATTTGCTAAACTGCAAACACAGATTATCTGAGCTCCGAAGGCGGTAAACCCACTTCCAAAAAAATCTTTAAGGGATAAAAACACAAAAACTTAACAAAAGGATTTTGGATGAGATTGTTTGGGATAGCTAACACATTAAATATCTGAAAAAAAGTTAAGTCAGTTTCTTCATTAATATTTCGACACGCTAAGCTCTATTCAAAGTAGTTGCCTACGTGAATTTACAAACAAGGAAATACGTAATTAAACTTCAAATTCGTCGAAGTTTGCTTCGCATTCTCAGACCTCAATAAAATGTTCTCTGAAAATAAATTATCAAAACTGAGGACTATTTTGAAACAAAAGCCAATGGTTCCACAAATTTAGTATGAATAAAGTTTAAAATTTCTATCATCAGTTTATTGTCTTTGATAGTTCCACAATCGCAGCTTTTCAGACTGCTAGCTATGTATTCACTGCAGAGTTATGATCATTTTCATTTTCATGAAAATATGGATCACAAATTACTTTTTCCTACAAAGCTGCCCCAATAGTAGTTTCGACTGAACATTATTAGTTTTAAATCTTCAATATCACTGCTGTTTTGGTATAAGATACGTATTTGAGCAAAGAGAAATCTAAGGGCATAATCTTGCGATTTCTTTAGAGTTAGGTGTAGTCAGTGACATGAAAAAATTACAATTATTTTATTATTATTATTATTTTTTAATTAAAACACAGCATCATTAAATAAGTACTTGGCTTAACCGAAATTTCAAAATAGCAAGTAAGGAAGAGCTAAGTTCGGGTAAGAAATACCGTACAAATACATATACTTTATACAACTCATGCACCGATTGACATAAGGTTTACTAGAAAAATTATAATCATTTTTCGGGTAGTATTGATCCGATTTTATCTATTTTTGCCAATACCACAAATTATTAACGTGCTTTATACTAAAAAAGAAAAATTCTCTTGGTTTCATAGAGTACCTCACATACTAACACCAATCATATGAAGTAATATCAGCCGGATGTTCGAAAATCTTGATATTAGTTATATGATGGCTAGGTCAAGTTTGCGCCCAATTTTATCTAAGTATCTAAACAACAAAGATATACTGTTTCAAGTAAAATAAGCTTTCTAATTTTCATTAAGAAGTTCGAAAATCCTTATATTAGGTATTTGGGAGCTCAGGGAAGTATTGACCCAATTCAACCTATATTTAATACACAGTGTTAGTATTGTCAGGAAAGGGTTCTCTCTGAATTTAAATTGTTTATCCCATACATTGACCGATATTTTCAGTCAAAAGTCAACCATTGATACTGGGGTTCACATACTCGGTACCTAGGGGCTTTAACCGTTTTGGTTGAATTTGGACAACTTTTATTCATAATGTGGTATACTTTAAAGGCAATATTGTGCAAAGTTTTATACCGTTATATTAAATGCTTCTTGATTTGTACACCGGAAAGGAAAGAGTCAGATGTAATTTAAAATTGTGTTATATGGGAAGTGGGCGTGGTTACAGTCCGATTTCACCCAATTTCTCACTGTGACATAGGAATGTGAGAAAAATGCAACCTTCTAAATTTAGTCGAAATCGGTGGGGATAGTCTCGAGATATGTGATTTCACCTAAAACTGAGCAGTGCCATTGTTTTATTTTGACACCGAATGCCACAAAGCCTTCGTTTACCATCTCTGCTGTAATATTTAACGCACTTTTAATAGTTTTTAACAGTACCGTTATATGGAGAGCGCACGGGGTTATCTTCCAATTTTATCAACTTTTACAATGTCGATATGAGTGCTAAAAGATTTTACCCTGAACGAATTTGGTTATTGTACCTTAAGTGGTTTAAGAGATATGTGCGTTAAACCAATTAGAGGTCTAGGCCACCATCACTTTTTCAATTTTTAGGCCACAGGCACCGCTTGCTACACGAATCCCTTGTGCCAAATTACAATTCTATATCTTAATTCAGTATTTAGTTATGGCACTTTATAAGTTTTTGATTAAGGGGAGAGCCTGCTTTAGAGGTTTCAAAAAATCGATTTTTTTGAAGACTTTTATGGGAGGAAAAGAAATAATTGATTCAAGCGAAATTTCTAGGCTTTATAGTAATATGTTTAAACATCACACACAATTTTTTTGCATACGCAATCTTTGATATTCTGCCTTTGGGAAGCAATTGCCCGATGCATCTCGCATGTGCAGTTGTCGGGCGGCGGGCAGGTTGCAGGTGGCAATTTCTATCGGAAACAAAAAATTCAAAGAGATTCATATTTTTTAATAATTTATCTTCTATTTAAACTAAAAAAAAAAACCAAAAAAATGTAAAAGTTTACAAATTTTTTAAAATTTGAAATAAAAGAGTGGTTTTTCACCACAAAAAATTTACTTTATGTTTAAAAATATGTTCAAACTTGACTTTTCTTAGTTTCTTTAGTTTAAATAGAAGATAATTTAATGCCAAAGATAGTAAACTCTACCCCAATTCCATACCAAGTTGAATTTTTTTTCTACCCTGCCCGCCAATTAAGCAAAATCGTAAAAATGAAAAACCGAGAAATCGCCCGTCAAACTTTTCGCTTTCTGCTCAAGCGCTCTTAAGTAGTATATCTGCTAGACGCTCGGTCACTATTTCCCTTCTAGCTTCGAAAATATTTCGAACTCCCATTTAAAACTTTGGGGACATATTCTTAGATTATTTTTAAAGAGATTTAAGCAAAAAACAAAATTCGATTTTTTGAAGCTTCTAAAGCAGGCTCCCCCCTTAATGGCGTTTTGTGGGCGTTGCAGTGGTCCGTTTACGCCATCTACGAACACCAATACCAAGGAACACGCATACCAGGTTTTAACAAAAATTTTAATTTTTAATCAAGTTACAGCTTGCACTGACGGTGAAGGACAGCCACTTGGTTTTCAACTCTTCTCGTCATCCAGATTATTTATAGGTATATATAACCCTCTATCTACCTCGATTAATTTTACACACAAATGATCTGTCAAAAAAAGGCTATTGAGAAAAGTACCTTTACTTGGATCATCCGTTATTATACTCTGTAGCAACATGTTGCAAGAGCATATAAATTTATAATTTTGAAAGTAAAGACTATTTGTGTTGCTCCAGTTCCAACCGAAGCTGCTTGCAATAACCATCACTAAACCTTGGAGATTTATTTGAAATTACTCGAACAAGAAAATGCGTTATCCAAGCCTTTCGTTTGTTTTTAATTATTTTTTTTTTTTATTGAAAAAATGGCGACCTCAGGAAAATATTCTCCAGTTAAATTTAAAAAAAAATTTCGATCAGACACTAGTTTTTCATAGACAATAAAATTCATTGAAAGCTACCGCGCTGCTTTCGAGCCACAGTAGTCATGTTGTTATGGAAATACAAAAATCAGTTTTTAACTTTTTTATTTTTTATTTAAGTCAACATTTTTCTACACAAAAAATTAAACACTTTTCTCTTTCTACTTTTGCAGGTAAAAACTATTGGAATTTCATTACAAATTAATATCACAACAGGTAACCGTTAAGTATTTACATACTATATACATATGTATATACAAGTAAGTATGAATGTATGTAGATACCCGCTTAATAAAATAAAATGTTCACAAAATAAATAAATTCATGTAAATACGCTGCGTAATTCAAACCAGACATACATTCCAGACAAAGGCGACTGCGCTGCCATGTCTACTAACTGTAGATTTAGTGTAGTCATCTACGCTTTCAATCAGACATCATAAATTCATTATCTATTATGAGAGCGCGACGGACGAAATTCAATGGGGAGCAGGCTGTGTCATTAATTTTAATAAACGACAACATGAAAGTACATAAATTTGTGCAAAATTTCTAGCAAGTACAACAACAAGGCATTAACAACGATATGACAAAAACAACAACACAGAAAGTCTAAAATCACAGCACAAATGCACGCGCGCAAATAAATATTTACACACACACTTACAAAAACATGCGCACAGACATTTCAATGTGAGATTTTCTAACAAACCGTTATGTTGTCGATGCAATGATTGCCGGAGAATGAAGCTATCGCATTAAATGGCAAATGACAGCAACAATGGCGGACAAGCTGTCAGCCGGCGGGAAAGAGCACAAAACAACGCCCAGAGTAGAGAAACAAAGCATGGATTACAACAAAAACAGCTGTCAGCAACGTTTTTCAGCTGTGAATATTTAGCTAGGCGAGAACGCCAGAAATGAAGCAGCAAAAATTATCACAGACATATTCATCATTGGCATTCAATGGCGTTTTAAATAATTTTATTTGTTTTTTTTTTGTTGTTGTTTTGCCGCCGGTTAGTCATTGTTGTTCATAATTTTTATGTGTGTGTGTGTGTGTGTATGCTAAACTTTTGCATACATTTTGGCGCGCAGCGTGACAATGCAAATAATGCGTTGCTTTTGTTGTTGTAATTTTTTTTTAGTTTGCTGGTTTCAGACAGGATATTACAATATCCTAGTTATGCATTGTATGGCATCGAAAATTGTGATTGCAGAAAGTTGTGCCGATGAATGGAATAAATCAATTTCATTGAACAGAGTAGCACAAGAGGTGCGAGCACAAAAAGTGGCCGGCTGAAATAGTCACGAATATAATAAGTAATTGAACAAAAAGACACTCCTTTCAATTTGCAAAACTTTCGAAGACGCAACGTGGTACTGCAAATAAAAGGACGAAACAACTACTTTTGAGGCTGCAGGCAGCGCTTTTTAGAAGTTTAGAGTTTGAATTATGCGAGAGAGCAACGCTGAAGTCGGACTAGCCGAGCATTTATTGCCCTTGCTGCAAATTATGAGATTTCAGATAAAAATTTTCAGGGTGTTTATAAAAAATGTGGCCTTCGAAATTAATTTTCGTGTTCGGCTGGTTAAACCGCAAATACCTCCGTTTGTGGACTTTAAAAATTAAAAATAAAAAATAAAAACAAAATAGAAATAGAAATAGAAATGATAAAAACTAAAAAACTTTTTATAAAAAAAAAAATACCAAAAAAATAGTAGGTACAAATAAATTTAAAAAAAATTTAATTTAAAATAATTTAAAAAAAACCTTAAATCAAATCTTTAAATTTAAAAAAGAATAACGGAATTAATTTCAAAATAAAAAAAAATTAATTTCAAAATTAAAAAAAATAATTTTCAAAATTTATCAAAATCTTTAAATTTAAAAAAGAATAACGGAATTAATTTCAAAATAAAAAAAAATTAATTTCTAAAATTAAAAAAAATAATTTTCAAAATTAATTTAAATTAATTAATTAAAATTTAACAAAAAATTAATTGAAAAATAAAAAAAAATTAATTTGAAAGGCAAAAAAATGTACATAAAAATCAAAAAGGAGAACTTCAAGCAAAAATTTTAATTTAAAAATAAAAAAATCTATAAAAGAAATTGTAAAAAAATATTTTAATAAGATCGGAAGAGCAATAGTAATTAAAAAAATTAAAATATAAAAAATAAAAATTAAGCGAAAAAGAGCACGTTTCGTGGCTGAAATATCTCACTTCTCAGAGCTATTTCGCCTACAAAATTCTTAAAAAAAATTTTCCACAAACATTTCTAAAATTTTTCTTTAATTATTTTATAATTTAGAATTAAGTATAGATTAATCCTTAATCCTCTAAGCGAAACCGATAACTCCTTTCAACACTCTCATACACACATTAACGCCAGCGCCTTCATTGAAATTCAAATCTTTTAATAAGTATTCAGCTTAAAAGTATGCAATTACCAACATCAAATGAACAGTTCCCTCAACCTCGACAACTAATTTACATATACCGTAAACTTTCCGCTCCGACTTAAATAACTTAATTCGTCCCGACTGAGCGGCGACTCGTCTAATCGCCCGACTTGCAGCAATTAAGCAAAAGTTTACGCCAATATTTACCTGGCAGCTACAGTTAAGGTGTCCGCGCCTGAAAGCCTACTTCTCAAATAAACAAAGCGCAACTAATTTAAACTTTATAACTACCGCTATGTTAGCAGTTAGCTCGGCTGTCGTCGCCAACTTCCTGCATAATTTATGAGCGCAAATGACCTGAAATTTAATAGCTGTGTCCGAAGCAGCGCTCCTTCCAAAGGCATGTCGATGCACGTTAAAACGAACATAGACATGTAATTTGTGTTGTTGCATAAGAATTTCATAGCAATAAGCGGCCTAACGGTAAGTTCAATAGCAAAATTGAATTGAATAACATTTGTTGTTATTGCTTTCAATGTATACTTCGTAAATATGCTCGTTGAAAGTTTGCAAGTGCAGGGAATGTATGCAAAATAACTCAGGTAACTGTGTGTGTGTTTATTGTAAACAAATACCGTTAAATAGCTGCATACTGAGTCAAGTTGCAATTACTTAAGTAATCAATACTGATTCAATAAGCCAACATAGCATAACAATTTAATGAATTACCCAAGTTCACTATATGCAACACGAAATGACCCTCTTCACTTGCCTCCTGCCACTCAAATTGCATTTTTATGCATTACAAGACTCTGCTATTAGACTGAGATAAAACATATTTTCAATTGCAAGCTCACTTATTCCTCCACAATTTGATATTCATATTGAAATGTTTCGTGAACTCATTAATTATTTTGAGTTCCAAATTTCAAAAAGGTGGCAACTCTCCCTATAAAAACTATTTTCGATTGCAAATTTACGTATTCCTCCACAATTTGATATTCATATTGAAATGTTTAGTGAACTCATTAATTATTTTGACTTAAAAATTTCAAACAGGTGGCAGCTCTGCCGATAAAACATATTTGCAATTGCAAGCTTACGTATTCCTTCACAACTTGATATTCATATTGAAGTGTTTCGTTGAGACATTAATTTTTTTACTTATGTACTTATTTCAAAATGGTGACAATTCTCCCTATAAAAACTATTTTGCATTTATGTATATACATATGTATATGCAATTTCATTTGTTACTCTACAATACGATATCCATATTGAAGTGTTTTGTGAACTCATTAATTATTTTGACTTACAAATTTCAAACAGGTGGCAGCTCTCCTAATAAATTCTATTTTAAAAGCAATTTCACTTGTTCACTTGTTCCTCCACTAAAAATTTCAAACAGGTGGCGACTCTCCCTATAAAATCTATTTTCGATTGAAACCTCACCTATAACTCCACAACTTGATATTCAGATTGAAGTGTTTCGTGAACTCATAAATTATTTTGACTTACAAATTTCAAACAGGTGGCAACATTCTCGGTTTTTTGTTTGAAAAAAATCCGAGTATTACACCGAAAAATCAAAACATCTTCAAATCGGTTCATCCTGTACTACCCCGACATTTTATATGTTATTCAGTGTGTATTAAATCTTAGCTTACTACCACTTAGACCAAGTGCTTTCATGCATTTATTACAATCAGTTACATATCTTAGTACATGAAATGTTCTGTCATCACTATTCGCATCCGATAATCCGAGTTTGCATTTCATGTTCGCAGATTGTCATACGTGTGATTATTTCCCTGCAATTGAAACCTAACGATATATTCATATACATACTTGAATGTTGTCATAGACATATTTACAACTAAGTTCCGCATTGCGTTGGAGTGGAACCAACTACTGGCTTGAGCCAAGAAAGTGCATGTAAATTGTTGCTTATTCGTACGTATTTCTGTTGCGTACAGTTACTCGAGACATATGTACATACATATGTGGCATGAAAATCATACACGAATACTTACATACATACATACACATGTCATATAATTGAATATACAAATGTGCTATTAAAAAAAGCCATTCAAACTCAGTCATGCAGCTCTCAAAGTTCCCTACAGAGAGTTTTTACTTGTATGTTGATGCGGTCTTATCAAAATTAACTCATTTCTCGAAGTTTATCGAACTGATTTTGATCAAAGAGAAAGAAATTCTCTTAAGATATCTTGAATCATAAATAATAGGTAATGTCAAACCTGGCCTTATTCTTTCTTTTACCAGTCACCTTAAGCTCTTATGCCGCATTTTACAATATCTTGTTACAAAACCTTCTCTCAAACACATCGGAATCATGTGTATGGGTTTTTTGTTCTCAAATTTATGAAAGTAGTGATATATTTTTATTCATAAAAGGTCTAAATCCAACTTCAAAACGCCCAATTCCGGAAAAGTGGTACAAAATGAGTTGGTGGCTCGTAAGATCATGCTCAAAAAGTCGGGTTTTCAATACGTATATAATATTGTACTTAATATTAATTATATATTATATGTATACTGCAATTCAATGCATTTCCTACCAGCCCCTTCCGTATGCCCACAATTGTCTAAGCATATCCTCAGGCGCTTGTACATGTCAAGCAATTGACAGGTTTCCGTTCTCACCTAGTGCCTTGAGCAAACATTTTTACAATGTAAAATTATCGCACCAGGCGCCAGACACGAATGCGTCGACACACAACTATGTAAATGTAAATGTGTTTATGAAGTTGTGAACTTTTTATGTTACTCGTGAGTTATTGTGGATGAACTGCTGTCATTTAGGTAAAACTTCGTATGTATAAACATATAGGATAAGGCTTAAAGTCACCATCCTTTAGTAGGATTTATTTGTAACTACATAGATATATGCGTGCTTAAGTTTTAAATTTTTAAGTATGGAATGTGCTTAGATTCAATCTGAAATATTTTATTTCTTTAAATACCAGGTGTACCGGTGAAATGAGCGTTTTTTTGTGAAAATGAAATAATTATTTTAATCCGAATGTGAAAAAAATATTATTCAACGTATTAACCCCTTGCTTTCTACACATTTTAACCACCTTTCTGGCAATTTGTGTATACCAATGCCAATAGAAATGTTCGTCTTTTGAAGCAAACCAATCAGACATCCACTTTTCGAATTCTGCGTAGGAATCGAAGTGCTGTTAAGCCAATGCGTGTCCTTTCGATGAAAAGAAATGGTAATCGATAGAGGTTATGTCTAGTGACTACAGCGGATGAGGTAACAGCTTGCAGCCAAGTACTTTGATTGTATCCAGAACCGGTTTTGCTTTGTATGCAAGTGCATTATCGTGCAAAAAAATACTTTGCTGTGTCTTCTGGCCCATTCTCATCGTTTTTCGATCAAAGCATGGTTCAAATTGATCATTTGTTGCTTATAGCTATTAGTAAGTATTAACAATTTCACCAGATTCTAGAAGCCCATTGTGTGGTATACACCCTTCTGATCCCACCAAACACAGAGCATTGCCTTTTTACCGAATCGATCTGTTTTTGCAATCGATGTTGATGGTTGTCTCAAATGATTTTCTAAGTTTAGGATTCTTAAAATAAACATATCTTCCATCACCAGTGACAATGCGATGCAAAACTGATTTTCTTTCATGTCTTTGAAGTAAAATTTTACAAGCGTTTTTCGGTTTTCCATTTGTCTTTCATTCAATTTATCTGGCACCCATTTTCTACACTTTTATATACTTTCTATAGCCTTCAAACGGTCTGAAATCGTTTGTTGTGCTATCGAAGTATCATCTTCATCTTGCTTGCAGTTCGGCGTCTTCTTGGTCAATAGACCAGGTTTGGTGGATAAAATAGACCACATGCCTTCACGCTTTATTTAGGAAATAAGGGCGAGATGGAACGCTTTAAGAACATGCAGGATCGTCAAGATCATATGTAGGTGCCCCGCAAAAAAACACTCATGTTTTTTTTAGCAGTGTAAGGAACTAGATCAAGTATCAAAATTAGATATTAAGTCGTTCTTAAAGTTCGCAAAAAAAAATTTTCACGAAAATTCTGAGCCAACACAAATATTTTCGATGAGAATTTTATTTATTGCATTTTAGTTCTTTCTGTTACACATATATATTTTCTTTTATACACACATAGACCAGTTTGAATCAGATAGAGTTCAGTTGATAAGTCCCACAGGAATAGTCCCTTAGGATACTTGCGCTTGACGCGAATTTTAACTGACTCTGCGGATAAAGTACACAAGAGATACTCCATTGTTTCCCTGGTGCCTTGCTTCACACATTGCTGCAGGCTTTTCGATCTGTCAGCACCATTCTGCGGACGAGTGTCCACTAGTGCCACCAGAAACTGACCAGCTAGTATTCCGATCATATTCCTATAGTCTCTTCTATTGGTTTTTAATTTTCTTTACCACCCTTCTGTCGTGATCGTCGTATAGACAATGCATGGGTTAATCACGTTTTCGTATGTTAGCCGTACATTATCCTTGGCAATCTCTTTAACTTATTCATTGACCTCGTTACCTTTGTGGCCTAGTACCCAGTAGAAGTGAAGTGGCTTGCTTCTGGCAACACTTTCCACTGCCGCCTTGCTTCAAAGAACACTTCAGTCCGATATGCGATACGAAGCAGCCTTGATTGCTGCTTTGATTGAAGACTCTGGAATTGCCTGCAGGTGCATTCGAGGTTTTTTTTTCGCTATAGCAAAGACCTCAGCTTGAAATATACTGCAGTAGTTCGGCAACTTAAAATGAAGGTAGTTGGCAAAATAATAAAATTGTTTTCGACCAGCAATACTCGTGTTAAAGAATGATAACACACTCAAAAGCAAACTTGGCAAACACCAGTCCGAGTCAAATTTGATCTCGAGTGTGTATTGAAAATTTTTTTTCTAGAAATTATTTTTCTAGTAAACACCCACCGAAGTGTACTTTAAAAATATGTTTAAAAAAATGCTGCGATATGACCTCAGTGCGCTTCTGTTTATTCTCCCTACAATTCATATTAATTGTTTCATACTTAAAGCATTTCTAAAGTGGAAAACATTTCGCCAGAACAACGAACAACAAACGCGCTGTTCAGACATTTGCACATGGCATTTTCTTCTGCGCTTTGTTTAAGGAAAATCCACTTAAGACCAAATGAAAACAAAAAACACAAAAAGTACAAAGTGCAAAACACGCAACAAAGATAAATTTAAAAGTCAAGTTGAAGGCAAACAACGAACGAAGGCCTCCTCCGGCCCCAGCGCCGCGGCCATGCACACATTGTCACAGTGCTGCCACATTGGGGATATGAGTGTCGAACAACGCGCCAGAACAAACTAACGAAAACATGGTCGCCGAGCCGTGTTAGCATGCAACAACGCGTGCAACGTGTGCTTCATGTTTATGAATAGCTGACATTTAAATATGCGACAAGAATTATAATGACACTGAAAAAGTGGGGGAAAAACAAAGAAAACATTTTTATAGAAAACAACATTAAAATTAAAGAAAATTTAAAACAACAACACCAACAAACACAAAGACAATATTAAAAGCCAAGCACACGAACGACAAGTGCGCCTCGGCCGAAAAGACAAAAACAAAACCGCAGGCGAAATGCAAAGTGTAGGAAGCAAAATAAAAGAAAAGAACCTGTTGCATTTACGCTGCCGTGGCGGCTTGTTGATTGCGCGTCGCTTTTGTAGTTGCAGTTGTAGTTCTAGTTATGGTTTATTTTGCCCACATACGACCATGAGGCAAGGGGAGAAATGCGCGGGGCGGTGAACGACAGCCTTCTCAAGGCGCCGTTGAACTCTTTGAATGAATGAACGACTGTCAACACACACACACGCACACACACGAAGATAGATAGTCGGCCGATTACTTACGTCGCTTGTGAGGCGGGCAAGGTGAGACGCCGAATGACAGCTCCAATGAATAGCTGAGTGACAAATGTACATAACTCTTTATTTACATACTTGTATGACTGGCTGTCTGAATGAGGCACTAACTACGCAGCCACTATTGGTGGGGTTGTCGGTATGCAGCGCGCCAAACAAAATCACTAAAAATGAGTCAAGTATTAAGACAGGAAGAAAACACCTCATATGCGCAGTTAAAAACGAGATAGTACAAAAAAAGCTGCGTACAAAAAAACGGAAAAATGGCAAAAAGCGCCCACGGGGTCTTGAGTAGTTAAGCATTGTGCGCGCTTAAACAATGTTAATGACCAAGTGAGTGGTAAACATTTTTAAGAATACTGAAAAGCGGTGAAGGTATAGTGGAGTTTATTCTACTACTATACTTTTAATGCAAATTTTCATCTTCATATTTTTTGGATTAACTAAAGTTAGGTTAGTTTGCGGAGACGAGACGCAGATCACACTTGCAGCATCCAAAGTTTCCAAGTACGAATCACACAACCTCCACATATCGATGTCGGCCTTTGAGCTCTTTACAAATCTGTTAAGACGGTTATTTTGATCTGAGGCTATTTGCTCGATTAACACAATGTCAACCGAGTCGTTTTGACGTCTCTCCAGCAAACACTTGACAGTCAAAGCGAAATATGTGCGCACCACAACTGTTTCCAGATCAATCTGACATTTGACATGCCAGACCGCGGACGACAGCAAAGCTGCAACTCATTCCCAATAGGAATTACTTATCGAGAACATCTTAAGTGCAGAAGTTCAGATGGCTGCATCTTCAAACGTCGGTTCAGAGATACTAAAAGTACAGTGATTTCGAGGTTTCCTACTTTTTTTTTGAGAAAAACTCAGAAACTTCAAATTTAATATGGAATGTTTATTATCATTCGAAAGAACATTCTTTGGTATTATTTTTTTGAAGATTATCTCTTTCAAATATTGGCCGTGGCTACGTTTTAGAAGGTCGATCCGTTGAGCTCAATTTTCGATGACTCGTGCGAGCATTTCGACTGGTAAGTGGCGAATGACACGCGTGATGTTTTGCTCCAAGACTTGAATCGAAGCGGGATTGTCCGCATAAACTTTAGGCTTTACATATCCCCACAGGAAAAGGTCTGACGGTGTAATATCACACCTTCTATCAACCGGCCCAAAACGTGAATTTATCTGCTCACTGCTCTGCTGTTCTCTCAATAAATCCATTGATTGATGCGATGTATGGGAAGGGGCACCGTCTTGTTGAAGCCAAATGTCGCCAAGATCACGAGCTTCCATTTCAGGAATCAAATAGTCGGTTAACATGGCGCTATAAAGGTCGCCATTGACAGTTACGTTTTCACTGGCATCATTTTTGAAGAAATATAAACTGATGATTTCTTCGGCCCACGAACCATACCAAAACGTTGTTTTTTCTGAATGAAATGGCAGCTCTTGAATCTCTTCAGGTCGGATCTTCTTGGAACTTTTGAAGAGCCCACAGAGCGAAGCGATATCGTTTGGGAAGATCGAGCGGCTTCAGCTCTTGCACAAGCTCATTTTGTACGTTTTCAATTTAAGATCTCGACGTAAAATGCGCCGGGTTCCATACGTTAGTTACAGTTCGAGTCCGGCGCCGTATCGAATCTCCACGGTTTTCGGATACATTCTCAGCTACGGTTGCTATATTTTCTTCATTGCGTGCTGGATGTGGTCTTCTCGGTCGGATATTATCCAATAATGAATGCTGGGTCTGAAGATGAATGATGGTGTTGCGAAAAATACGTTCAGTAGACCGACTATGTTGACCCTAAGTTGAGCGAAGCGCGCGAAACACATTTCGTAAAAAAATTGAACGATTTGTAAACGTTGTTCAGGCGTAAGTCTTTCCTTGATGAAATGCCAAACAATTCTGAACAAAAGCTTGACAGCTTGACACGTTTCACGCGTGATCTGTCAAAAAAATGCTATTGAAAAAAGTACCTCTACTTGGATCACTCTTTATATAAAGATCAGTGTGACGGACCGCCTGTCTGTATATATACATAGTATATGAACTAGTCCCTCAGTTCTTGCGATAGTGATCTGAAGTTGTGGTTTCGTTCTTTTCTTACCAAGAAGCTGCTAATTTATTGGACCACTATACCATATACATATGTAGCTGCCATACAAACTGAACATCCGATGCTTGTTTGAAATATTTTCACGAATTGTGGCATGAATCTTCGAAGACACAGATGGTTTTATAACATATAGCTGAACTGACCGATCATAGTTTCTAATCTTTTTTAATTTGTGAAGGAATTCAGAATAAGCTCCGGATCTATAAAAACAGTTTTTTTTCTAGCTTAATTTTATATTTTAATTGTTGGCATCCCGTTTTATTCCTAGATAATCAAAAATATCATTATTATTCTACAAAAATCTATCAAGCGCATTTATTTTCAGCGAACTCTCTGTCTCTCTCTCTCTCTCACTTTATGAATTCGTGCGACTCCGACATTCTTGAGGCAAATGCTGAAGCTGGTTAATAAATCAGCTAACTCGACTTCATTTTTAATGATGATAAACTATGCTAGTTGTCAAGTAACTCTAGAAATAACAACAAATTCCATTAGAGCTTTTAAAATTTTTAAACTAGTGTAGAGTGTGCAGTTAGAAGATAATAAAAAGCAATTACGAAAATTTGTGTCAAAAATGCTAAAATTGCGCAACCAAAATAGCAACTTTTGCAAAAACCCGTTTCAATGCGGTAAATTATTGGCATACAGTTATTTTGCTAAAAGAGCATATTTTAAATGTTGGCTAAAAATATTAGAGCTAATGCCTTAGCACGCGCGTTACATTTTCAGGCGTTAATATGATACAATTTTGCGGCTGTATATAAATATATACATATATATATATATGTGTGTGTGTGTGTGTGTGTGTGTGTGAGTATAGATGTATGCGCTTGTGTCTATATTTATGTATTTATGTATTTATTTCGTGCAATGTCAAGTCTCACAAATTTATTTTTCGCGAAATGTGGAGCAACATGCAAGCCAAGCACGCATAATGAATTCATAGAAATCGTGAGCGCTACATACTTACATATAAAATATATATTTAATTGCACATTAACATTAAGTATAGTAGAAAAAATTATAAACACTTTCATAACCAAAAATTAAAGCTGCACGTGTAAACATGTTACACAATCGCTTACAATGGCACTAAGCTGCGACTTGTGCGTTATAATTAAATCTTTTATATAAAGTGTGGCAACAAAGCGAAATTTGAAAGGGACTTAAATGCTGTCGAACAAACGGTTAATGATGCTCACGGGTATGAAGGAAGGAAAAATAGAAATTAATTGCTTGCGAAATGACTACTTTCGTGGTACTTACGGCTATGAATATACACACATACATATAGTACATGCTTAGGTGGGTATATATATATAAATATACATATATGATTATTATAAAAATTTATAAACTAATGTATTATAGTGCCACAAAGCTTTTGAAAGTGCATATGAACTCAAAAATATTTTGAAAAAGTTATGCGTACATATGTACATATGTACATATGTATATGTATATGTAAATATCTACAAAGCAGCAATCAACATAATATAACGCATATGAATGCAGTAAATTATGTTACTTCGCTTTAGCATTGGCCCAGTCATAGCAATAACTAACAACAAAAGGCGTTAACTTCAGCTGCATCGAAGCTAATATATAATACCCTTCACAGGTGTTTGCTTAGAATATGCATATATAGTATTTAGTAAGGAAAAATTATCATTTTTGAAGATCTCAATTTTGATTTCGACCAATCAGTTTGTATGGCGGCTATATGCTTTACTGGTCCGATTTTAACAATATTATCAGGGATTATAGCATTGCCTTGGATCATGATCTGCGCCAAATTTCGTGAAGATATCTCATGAAATGAAAAAGTTTTTCATACAAGAGTTTGATTTTGAACGATCAGTTTATATGATAGCTATATGCTATAGTGGTCTGATCTTATTAATATATTAGGAGATTGTAGCGTTGGCTTGGAAAGTTATTTCTACCAAATTTCGTAAGGATATCTTGTAAAATAAAGGAGTTTTCCATACATGCACTTTATTTCGATCGTTCAGTTGGTATGGCGGCTATATGCTATAGTGGTCCGATCTAATTAATATATTGGTATATAGTAGCGTTGTCTTGAACAATTATCTGTGCCAAATTTCGTAAGGATATCTTGTAAAATAAAGGAGTTTTCCTTACAAGCACTTGATTTCGATCGTTCAGTTTGTATGGCAGCCATATGCTATAGTGGTCCGATTTTAACAATATGTTGAGCGATTGTAGCGTTGTCTTGGACAATTATCTGTGCCAAATTTCGTAACAATATCTTGTAAAATAAATGAGTTTTCCATACAAGCACTTGATTTCTGTTAATGTTAGGATATCTTGGCAAATTATCTGTACCAAATTTCTAACGACATTTTGTAAAATAAAACAGTTTTCCATACCAAAACTCAATTTTTATCAGTCGGTTTGTATGACAACTATATCTTACAGTGATCCGATATCAATGGTACCGACAAATTAGCTACTAATTGAGAAAAGAATTGCTTGTGCAAAATTTCTAATCGATATCTTCAAAACTGAGAGACTAATCCAGTATATACAGACAAACTCATGAATATGGCTGAAGCGACTCAGCTCGTCACGCTGAACATTTATATTTATAATAATTTTATTGGATTTCCCACGTTTCCTTTTAGGCATCTTAGACTTCCTGGTAAACTTAAAATATAATTTTATACCCTGTCGAGGGTATAAAAAAACCTGAAAACGTATTGAGCGGAACATTAGTTCGCTGGCTCTTTAAACTAGTAGTCAATTTGTTGATGTTTCAATGATATACACAGTATACAAGTTGTTGTTATTGTTTTCGTTGTTGTGTGTATTCGCTAGACCACCTTTGGTTTAAACCAGTCCGCTAAGCGGCCACAAATCAAACCTACGATCAACGATCAGCAATTTGCAATTAAAATCGCCTACAATGAGCAAAGCAAGTTTTCGATTTCAAACTACTCTCACCTCTGCCGCAATAAAAGGTGAATTATGCACTGAAATATAAAAACTTATAATCGCCTAGGCGCATTTGTATGTAAGCATTCATATAAATTTGTGGTAATCACGTTTATGGCTAGGCATTGTTAGCGTTAGCAGCGGCAACCTGTCTATTATCTCCAGTTTTGCTAATTTTAATGTGCGGTTTGCCTTTCATTTCAACTAACACCGCAACCCTCTCACCAGCACCTTACAGTGTAGTTGATAGACTCAGACTCATCATGCGCAGGCGCACCTTCCCCGCTGACTGATTTGCGCTCAGCACGCTTCAGTGCCTTACTGCAAATAATAAGTAATGGTGTCGGCCCGCCTGCCCGCCGGTCACTCAATTGCGCAGTCGCTTGGTTTTCACCTGCTGCTTCAGTGTTTTACTTTTTTCCACTTTTGTTTGGGTGTGTTGCGCTTTTTTTATTTTAATTTGTTTGCTTTTTTATTTTAATTTGTTTGCAATTTCGCCTCAGAGAGTGGAGATTCGCTTTTATTTGAATTTTCTTGACCGTGTTAAGAATCATAATTGCTGACTAAAGCGGTTTTGCTCAGATTTACATGTTGTTTATTATAAAATTTAATTTTCTAAATCAATTATTTATGTACCGAAGTGTGAGTACTATCCGGGTACTTGATATTCCTCGCTCACGTTGTCTATTAATTTAATTCATGGAAAACTATTATTAAATCACGCTTCGTAGTTCCACTTAATTTGCATAATAGAAAACTTTGAAATTGATTAATTGCTATTTGTATTCTTAATTGACCTACAAGTTAATAAATCCTATAAAATTTCTCACTTATAAGTTCCTGTTTATAGAAAAATATAAAAACTACTTTATTAAAAATAATTTATCATACATATTTTCTTTACATAAAGGTGCATGAAATCTTATCAGAACTGGTAACATTAAATTTGCTGCCAAAATTCCTTACCAGCTGATCAAATTTGAACCGGACTGACAAAAAACTTCATTTTCACGTCCTTTAATCAAAATCTTATTAAAATTATCGTCTTCACAATAGGCTCTTGATCCAACGCTTAATCCAATTTGCACTTGTCCATGCACTTGCTATAAGCCTCGGCTGCGATTCCTGGCTCCAGTGCCAACGCCTAATTTTGATTTTTTTGATTTCGGCTAATTTTTAACGCCATTTGCTAAGTTGTTTTACAGTTTCGATGTCTAATTCATAAATCCACGTCCTGTCACTTGTAATGAGGCATTTAATGAATATTAGGTCCTCAGCTATGTTGTATCTTGGCTACGGATTTGTTAAAAATGTTGCAGAAGTGTTTTGGGGAGTCTATGTTAGCACGAATCGGAAGTTTTGACCACCATCTTTCAAGCCGTCTATCGACAACCCGCTTCTGTTAATAAAGATAACATCGAAAAAGTTAAAGAAACATCTTCTTAAGTTAAAGAAACAGTAATTGAAAATAGTCGTGTTGATATCAGAGAGATAGAAGAGATCTCTTTTGCGGCATCTACTCAAGGTCGTTTTGCGAAGGTTCAGATTTTTTTGGTAGTATTGACACGCTCCTTACCCAAGACATTAACCAAGTCGATCAATAAGGGTTGCTGTCTTTACTATCTCCTTGATATCAACACGACTATTTTCAATAACTGTTTCTTTAACTTTTTCGATGTTATCTTTATTAACAGAAGCGGATTGACGATGGATGGTTTGAAAGGTGGTGGTAAAAACCTGCGCTTCATGCTAAAATAGACTCGCCAAAACACTTCTGCAACATTTTTAACGATTCCGTAGCCAAGATGCCATTCGATACACAAAACTTCAAACAAACTGGTCGTTCATTTCTTTTGTACATCATACATCGTGACAATAAATTACCCGGAAATTGAAAATAAAACGCAAAATATTAAGTATACAGCAATATTTATTTTGTCGCCTTCGTATGCAAATGATTTTCTCAGCCGTCGAAACACTTTTTAGGAGGGCCTTCAGCTCCTTCAGCGAATTGTGTTTAATCTCCTCGATCGACTGAAAACGCGTTCTAGGAGCAGTAATTTTAGTTTGGGAAACAGGAATAAATGACTTGGGGCCAAACTCATTGCGTTTTGGCTTTATATTCGGCCACAATCGGTATCCGTTTTGAGAGAAAAATCAGCTTAATTGGGTCGAGTGGAACAAGAATGCCTTTCATACCCAACATATTCACCAAAATCATTCGAACGGATTCGCTAGAGATGTCGAGCTCTTTTGCCATCTCTCTAACACTTTCCTCTATTTTTTTTTAATATTTTCATCAGTTGAAGAGCTATGTGTTCAACGATTTCTCGACCGTCGTTGAAGGCTCAGCTCTAGCTTAGGTTAGATTGTTGCTCATGTCCTATGAATTGACGAAATAAAGGGATACCAGTTATGTCTGCTAAGTAGAGTAATTTCTAAGCCATTCAATTCCACTAAAAAGCTGTAAAAAAAAATAGATATCAGGCAGTAAGCCGGAGTTTCTGTTCTTAGGAAAGATATATCTTATTGGACCCAAGAAGCTCCGTTAATCTTCTATAACCTTCTCTGGACCAGAAATATTTTGCGATTGAGCAACTGCAGGCGAATTCCTTTCCACTAAGATGTTAAACTGGTAATCATGACTTCCATGCTCATCAGCACTTCATTCTCCATTACCTCCGCTAAAGCTCAAATTAAATTTATTGGATTTGCCTCGATGAAATCAGAAGGAGGCTAAACAATATCGAACTATAAAATTTTAAGCGCGTGATCAGTGAGTTTAAGACCCATATAGTTGCGCTTCTCTTAGACTAAAATATTCCTGAAGCAAAATACAAATCGGGACGGTAGATCTACTTTAATGGTTGTTACCTCTGATTTAAGAACATATCAGCTAGATGGAAGTCAGAAACTAACATCTATAGAGATTTCAAGCGGGCAGAGTTCTTCTTGTATGTTTCTAAAGAACTAGTTACAATGCATAAAAAATCTGATGGATTCTCTTCTCGAAGTTTACGCCTTACTCAGGCATTCCCCATAGAAATAAAGTCTTGCAAAGCGGTTTCGGCGCCGAAACTCTCACAAAATTCAGAGTGTGCGATTCTAACGCCATCCAAGCAAACGAATTCGAAAAGTCTCATAGAAATCTTCACAGCGATAGATCAGTTGGCATTTCCTAAGGGCTTTAAATTAAGATATGTATACCTCGAATGATAAGTAGTGCGTCGTCTTATTTGAAATGTTCACTTTCAAGTGAAATTGTTTGCGTCATTTCAGTCAGTGTGATCAATGATAAAAAAACCTTCTCTTCACATATTTATAGAATTTAAATATTTCCATCAAACTAAAACAAATGGACCACAAATAACAAGAAAAACGATTTTTATTATTTTTTTTTCAATTTTTTTTCAACAAAAGTGCAAACAAATTAAATTGTATATGTTAAGTTTTACAATTTATCAACCATACTCTTATGGGATTAACAATATTTTCGCGTTTTTCATTGACTTTTGTAAATCCAAAAACAATCTGGTTTTGCGGTGCACCAATAAAGCTCTACATCATATTGAATTCATGGCTGTTACACACACACACATCCATACATATACATGCAACAAGGCAGCGCGCCAAAAACAGCGACTGTAATGAAAAAAGTTCGACGAGTTTGTGGTTGAGCAGATGGGTCGTATTATTTTTATGCAACCAGGTATATGTATGTGTGTATGTATGTGTGTTTGTCAGTGGTTTACATGCCAGTGTTTGTTTCTGTTAAAACAATTATAATCCTTGGGTATCAGATAGCAATGAAGTGAAGTAAGCCTTATACATACTAACATATATATAATATACCATATACTCGTATATATCAATATCAGTTAACTCAATTGGTTAAAAATTAGGTTATATGCTTTTTGTCTGAAGTTTTAACACCTTTTTTCAATTATCAGTAGGAAGAGGAAATTTGGTGTTGCTCGAAATTCAAAATTACTCCGACTCTCTTTTAAACCTTTTGTAGCTAATTCGAACCCACTATAAAAAACAAGGTGCTCATGTACTCAATGCACCCAAACTTTGAAGTTTTTCTCTTTAAACCGGTTTTAGACTATACGACAATCCCAAAAATGTTAACATTCACTAAAAAAGAAACCAAAATTTTAGTAGTTACACCCTTTTTGATTCAGTTTGTTACAAAACAAAACTAAAAATAATAAAAATGAAAATAAAAAATTTAAATGTATATTCGATCAAAAACTTCTCTAACATTTTTTTCTTGCGACGCTCAAAAAACCTCGTCGTAACTTCATCAACCCTGTCAACAAGTAGAATTTATTTGCCCTCGCCAGTATGTGATGAGTGCTTTTCAGGTTTTCTCAATGGCTCTTTTGGCCAATAAACCAACGAATCCACTTTTCTAGTCAACTGCCCCCAGCACCAATCCTTTGATTACTTTCAATGCCAACACCTACTCGTCGTGCGGAGTTAGCAGTTTTCGTCAAATATTTCCTTTTTGGATTTTTCGGCAACTGGAATGTGCATTTGGGCAACACAAAAAGTCCTGCTAGCTTCCGTTACATTTCAACATTTCAGTGTTGTTTGCTCTCGTGCCCTTTGATATGCCATTTAACTGTTCACCCGACAACAGCCGGTTTCGTAGGCGTCAGTGCGGGTTTGTACAAACATACGGGCGTGTGTTTTTGTGCTATGCAAATGCATGTTTATACATGTCTGTTTGATGTGTGTGTAATGTTATCAAAGTCAGAAATCAATGTTTAGCAAAACCACTTCCTGCATGTACCACAGCTAGCGCCACCCTAACAAACCAACAACTCAGAGAACGCCTTCTTTAGACATGCAGTTAACGGTATGGCAGAGGCGACCAGTTAAAATTTTGTCGAAATAACGCATTACATCCAGACAACTTAAAGTTTTTTTAAGTTCTCTGTTACATCGGTGCTAGTGGGTTGAAATCGGTATGAGTGGATTTTGATATTTTCAGTCACAGGCACCTAAAAGTAGGCAACGATTTATGATATTACTGGATACTTTACCTAAAACTTTACCCAAAAGTAGGTAGTAATACCTTTAATCGTTGCCTACAATTAGGCGGATAAGTGATATTATTTTATCTTAAGCAATAACCATTTTTTGGAAAATTAAATAAATCTAAGTAAGCTTCTTAAAAGATATATAGTATAGTATCAAGGTATCCATTTAGGCACTAAAGACCGCAAAGGGTGACACATATGCACTGCAAAGCGTTTTTTTTTTGTTCCCCTAGTAAGACCGCTTAGACGCTTTATGCATTTAATTAGCTTACTGGTCTGCGTCTACATTATTATTATTAGCATTTTCTACAGATCTCCATTTTTCTCAATTATTTTTATTTTTTTTTTGTACTGCTAAGTGTATACTGATATATTTTTTCAAATACTATATATTTATCCACCTCTCAATATAGACTTATGTATATTTCCTGTTTCTGGCAAAAAGAGCCGTGCCAAAATAAATAACTACGAGTGATGCACTTGCAAATGGAGTTTTATGCCTGTCATCATCGTTTTCTCATATCCTTGCGCACGTTTAGTTTGCAGAGAGGCATTAGGGCAGGTCGTTAAAACTTTACACATTTTTGGGGTTATTATACAAGTTTGTATTAATTCTTTATAACTATTTTTCACTTGGATTACATACTCCACTGATCTAAAGTGGTTTTGTTGCACTAGATATAAGATCGGTTTTGGATATATTTGTGCGCACAATTCAGGACGCTATATCTAGATATCTCTGGGTTTAATTTTAAGCAACACCTTGAAATCTTCCGCTTATTCTTTGCGATACTTTCGGTAAGAAGTCTTAACGTGAAGATCTTAAGATGTTTGTTTGCGCGAATCACGACTGGAAAACTAAGTTTTTAGTACAAACAAGCCGTTATTTATCAAAATGTTAGATACGCAGTTATCCTTAAAACAATAGCACATTCAATTTATTGATGAATAAGGTATTAAAATTAAGAAGAAGGTAACAAAAACAAAATTTGCTAAGATATCAAGGACAATCCAATATTTTTTTTGTAGAGCTCAACGCTGGTTCCTCCCTAATACAAAAGCAAGCCCCATTATGTGTATTCAGTTTCAGTCTACCGTAGATTGATCGTAAAGAGAATAAATCTTTATCAAACAGTGCCAAAAATGTGTGTATGTATCTGTATGAAAAATAAAAAATCCTTTTCGTCGTTGCAGTCTGCATACGTGTTAATTTGGCCTGCTCGACGCCAATGATAAAAGAAAATAATTTTATGGTTGCATAATACATGCATACATACCATATGCATAAACCATTGACCATATTACTTTGCTTGCCAATAAATAATTCAATAATAATCACTTACTTTTCATTAACTTTATATCAACCTTTAGCCTTTTCTTTGGCACTATAACATTCATAAAACATTCAAGCTTAAAACATATACTATGTATGTATTATATATAGCACTGTAACTTCGGTTAATACCAGAAGTACTAAAAGTAGAACTCTCTGCCAGGCTGCTATCTGGCATCGAGTGACTAAGAGCAACCCATTAAGAGCATGCAAGTTTGCAACAAATATGCAATTCTGCGACGAAACAAAAGCGATTCGTGTAAGTGAAAAGGAGATACTCTTCCCCGCACAACAGTTACGCCTCTACCAACTGCAATAAGCAATTTTCTGCTCAGCATAATTTTGTGAAGCCTCTTTGTGAGACAAATTAACTATTTTTTTAGTTTTTCATTTTTAAATAAAACTGAAAGCCATTATTTTTATCAGTTTCCTCGCTTTGCTGGCATTGTTTGCGAATTTTAATGTCTGCAGTAGCTCTGCTGGCAGTCACACTCTTATCTCGTCTCCACTTCATGCCAAAAACGGAGAAGTTCTAAAATATTGAAAAAGTTGTTGCTGCTTTTCGCTATCGCTTTTATACACTTCCGTAGCGTTCTGCCAGTTCTTGTTTAATTTTTAAAGAAAAGTTAGTTTAAAATGCGACTCGATGGCAAGAAATTCACGAAGTTGCTTTTTGAAGTATTATTCTGGAGTCTTAGATTTGGATCTTGCGATATGTTTGCTGTGAAGTTGGGTAGCAGATCGACATAATATATCTCGGCATATCTCAAGGGATTATATAAACAGACTTGTTGAAAATTATATTAAATGTATTTTACAAAAAAAATTACGGCTTAATTGAGTCAAAATTATACTCTTTATATGCTAGAAATGCTACTTGAGTACATACATTAAGAGAGTGTCTGGAAAGCCTTTATATAATTGAGCACTATTTTCCATTCATATCCTTAGTTCTTCTTCTTCTTTACTGGCGTAACTCACGACTTTCGGTCCTAGACCAAATATCATCCGGGAACATCTGTTTGAAGGCGAGGCAAAGTGAGAAGGCGAAGCATCCCCTCCACAGAGTTGTGCGCTTAATTCGGGATCCGCCACGTAAAAAACACTACCAATGAGACTAATATTCTTAATTATCCAATTTATATCCGAATAAATAACAGATAAAGACGTTTTATGTATATTTAATAGCCTCTTCGATTAGAAGTTAATTGGTCAATCAATCAGCCTTTACTCAATTAAAACGCTAATTTAAATCGATTTACTATACCAAAAAAAATCTTATTTTACTGCATTAATTCTTAATCGAACTAAAATCGTGTTAGAACTGGAATGCAACTCTGCGGGTTGTTGTCCACGCTCTAAATTTAGCTATGTTTACTTCTGCCGGTTGTTGTCCAGGCTGTAAATTTGGTTGCGTGTATTGATAAAATAGCAATCGGTTGGTGAATTTAAATCTTATAAAAAACAAAATGAAGAGCGCAAGCAAGTGTAACAGCTGATCGTTATATAAGCCAATCGCTAATTGAGTATTCGGCTCTAAAACTTGGTGTCTCAATTATAATCTTAATGTATTACGTAAATTTGGCTGGACGAAAAGGCTGTGAGACAGTCATTAATAAAGTCAATTATTATGTTTCTCTGTGCATAATTTTAAACAATTAGTTAATTGACTAAATTAAAGAACGATTTGACACACCTATTATGTGCGTTTGTTTCCCTAATTAAGTCAATTAGCAATGCTTCTCTGTATGTAATTTTAAGCAATTAGTTAATTGACTAAATTAAAGAACGATTTGGCACCTATTATGTGCGTTTGTACCTCTAATAAAGTCATTTAGTAATATTTCTCTGTATTAAATTTTAAAGAATTAGTTAATTGACTAAATTAAGGAACGCTTTGACACACCAATTATGTTCGTTTGTATCCCTAATTAAGTGAATTAGCAATGCTTCTCTGTATGTAATTTTAAACGATTAGTTAATTGACTAAATTAAAGAACGATTTGGCACCTATTATGTGCGTTTGTACCTCTAATAAAGTCATTTAGTAATATTTCTCTGTATTAAATTTTAAAGAATTAGTTAATTGACTAAATTAAAGAACGATTTGACACACCAATTATGTTCGTTTGTATCCCTAATTAAGTCAATTAGCAATGCTTCTCGGTATGTAATTTTGAACAATTAGTTAATTGACTAAATTAAAGAACGATTTGGCACCTATTATGTGCGTTTGTACCTCTAATAAAGTCAGTTAGTAATATTTCTCTGTATTAAATTTTAAAGAATTAGTTAATTGACTAAATTAAGGAACGCTTTGACACACCAATTATGCTCGTTTGTATCCCTAATTAAGTCAATTAGCAATGTTTTTATGTACGTAATTTTAAACGATTAGTTAATTGACTAAATTAAAGAACGATTTGACACACCTATTAAGTGTGTTTGTGTTTTTTTTTTAACAATGTATAATAATAGAGAATAAATTTCTGTAAACTGGCAAAAATTAATTATTGAAATAAATAATAAGAAGTCATTAAAAATAAAAATAATAACAGTTGCTAATTGAGTGAGCTTTTTAGGTGAACACCAACCTCGACTAAGCAATTAATTACGTAATTGTCTTAGCGAAAATTGCGTTGTAAACATGTTATAAAATCATTAATACGAGTATAAAATATCGCTATACCAGTATTAACTTCGAATTTTTCCTGTCGATTTCACTATACCCTTAGACCATTTTGACAACTTATATGAAGCCATACTAATTCGCTAAATTTCCTTTTTTTACAGAGTGTACTTTGTGCCGACTTAGCCATAAGCATACCTAATAATCAAGGGCTGGACAATGTCTATTATCGCATCGACTACAGTCCGCCATACGGTGATCCAGCGCCAAACACAACAATACCGTCGCGTGAGATTGGCGAGGAGATTCAATTCTCGCACGCTCTGCCCGGCACCAAGTACAATTTCTGGTTGTACTATACAAATTACACGCATCCAGATGTACTGTCGTGGACGGTGACAATTACCACAGGTGAGCGAGCATACATTACATTTAATAGGGTAGTTCGTAACTTGTTCAAAATATTTTTCTGCATAATTAAATAAAGTATAGATTTTTATACATGGTGCCTCTAAGTTTAAACTTCATTATTTCAGCTGACCGCTAAGAAATAAAGTAAGAACAAATGGTAAAAACAATATCATTATAAAATTTTATTCATTGTTCTAAAAAATTTTGTTGAAGCATCAGAGGAGTTTAAATTTGCCATAGAGAGAGTATAGAGAGAGTTTTTCGGTTACTTTTTTGTCACAATATAGATTTGATATACTGCTTGGTTTCTCCATAATAACCTGAAAAATGCATTCACTTGGTTTTTCATCTTTATAGTTTTATGAGGCTAACCCTAAAGTATCTTTGAAACACATTCACTTTAGCGCATGACATATTTAATTACTTTCGAGGAAGAGATAAATATCGCAACACGAAAGGCTTTATCGTGTGGAACTTATTTATGCATTTTAAAGCTACCAAGCGAGGCAGCAGCTTTTAGAACTAAATTTAGTGCTACAAATTGTGGATAAATAATTTTAATTTCATTATTTTCTGTCTTTTCGAAAGAAAATCTCAATTGAGTTGAAAATAGTTGCACGACATTATGGTAAGTAACTAAGTCTTTTTTCATGGGGGCCATTTTTTACGTGGCAGGTCCCAAACCCAATGCACAACCTTGGGGAGGGATGTTTCGCCTTCAAACGGATGCTCTTTAGCTAGTCAGAGGATACTTGGTGTAAGACCGGAAGTCGTGAGCTGCTTGAGCCGTATGTAGAAGAATCGTTTCTGACCACTCCCAAGTGAATGGCGCTCAGAGAACTTTCGTCACTTGCGTGAACTTCTACACATGACTCCATCCTCTATGTATGCCGAATTGGTGCCAAATTGCGAAAAGAAGAACGCTGTTGTTAACTCGGTTATGGTATGTACGCCAGTAAAGAAGAAGAAGAAGAACTATGTCTCTGCTAGCAATTTTAAAAGCATGCTGGTAATATTGAATGAAAAACTCAGAAAAAGTACTATAATTTAGGCGAGTGCAAGAAGTAAGAGCATCGTTATAATCTTCCATTTTCAATATTGACCTCTTCCCAACTTTCTCAGCACCTTATAGAGCACAAACAGTACTTTACTGTCAACATGACAGGTGTCACAGACATGTCAAAGCACTTACCCGTATTTATTTTCAGCCTAATGATCATAATAGCGGAAACAGCCGACACCCAGAGCGTGCTTTTCGCACACCCACACACACATACACCACTCAACTCTCTGCTGCATTAAGTTGAACACATTAAATCGGGGAAATGAGTCGTCGCTCTTCAGAAGTTTCGAAAGTGTAGCGCTTTGCTGCAAATTTAACGCATTTTAACTTCTCCTTGTACGTCATTGCGTATGGAGGTACGCTAGTGGCCCCATAAAGTGTGTGTTTTGCGCTCTTTAAAGTGCTCATTACGCTTCTAAATGCCTGTCTCTGTGAGTAGAATTATGAAAATTGTCTTTTAACTGCGTTTCAGTAATTTAACAAAGTACTGAAATTACAACCGCGTTCCCTTGTGGCGGCGAAGCTTTTCTCTTCGCACTTGGCTGCTTACATCATGGCGCTGATGTAGCATTATGTAATTGCTGAAATTAAGTAAAAATCGCGCAAGCATTACGAAATGTTAAACATTTTTTTATACATGGAAAATTAAGTAACTGAGTTTATGAAGGAGAAAATAAAGTGCTACCATTTGTGTGGACACTCTCATATTCCTTTTTGAAGGAAGCTTCACTTACTTCTTTTTCAACTTTTTCTGTACTTAAAAAGATTCACTTATGCTCTTCATATTTGTCTAAAATAGAACTTGCTACACGTTAAGCTCCTCAGTTTGAGAAACGCCTTCAAATTTCCCACAAAAGTGCTAAGTGAAATTTAAAGATTCCAACATAAGTAAGAACTCATCCAAAACTAAAAACTATCAAAAGAAGTTTTTCGAACTTTAAGTTTATGGCTCGGCTTGATATACGGTTAGTAACTCAAATTTTTATTACCACTAATTTCTTCTTTATTTTGACCAACCAAAGTGTTAATTGAGTGCAATGACCATGGCGTAGCTTTGTGTTGGCAAAACTTTCTCGGCATTGCTTCCGCCAAAAGTTCACAAATCCGTAGACTAGTCTTATTTTCGGTAAGCAATAACTTGAAAATTTGCAAAGCACGCATTTTGGGCGGCTTTTGGGCAAATACTTTTGCTTAAGTCATGAATTTTGCAAGTGGCTGCTGGCTGCAAAGAAACCAACGCACACATGGCTAAGTACAGTAGATTCACAGAAATTATAACCACTACGTTCTTATGGCGATTTAATTTTGGTTTTCTAGAATTTCCAAATTCTAGTGTGACAGTCAGAAAATGTCGATTTTTGGAATTTGAAAAAATTTTTTATTTCTTTTAAATTTTAAGTGTATATTTATATACTATATAGAGATTTTAAGAATAGTCAGTGAAATTTTTGAAGAAAAGAATTGAATATTTTTCGAGTTACACGCGATCTCCGACGGCGCTAAAAAAGGTCCCCCACTGCTGCAGTAATTTCACACTCCGTAGATGAAACTTAGAAAACAAAATTCTCCGCTTGAAGATATTGTCCCGACAATGACAGTCGAAGAAAAAAATCAAAAATTGACAAAATGGCGAAGATTAAAAAATGGTGATTTTTACCCAAAATTTTGATAATTTTTGATCTGCCAAAAGCGGAAAAAGAAAAATTTATTACTCATGGGTTCACTTGTCTCCAAGTAATCATTCAAGCAGATTCGAAAAATGCTGTTTCAAGAAAAACGCTCTTTACGATAAGCTGAAAGACTTGATTAGACTGAGCGGCTACACTTTAGAAGGCTGTAACTCGAAAACTATTTGAGTTATCGATTGGAATTTTGAGTATGTTATTTTTAAAGATATAGTCTATCCCATATGATTTTTTTTTTATAATTTTTTAACTTAAATAAGCGATGAGGCTTAAATAATTTAAAAAAATTTAAATAATTAAAAAAATTAAATAATTAAAAAAATTAAATAATTTTTTAAAAATTTAAATCCTTTAAAAACAATGTAGTTAATCGAACAAAATTTAAATAATTTGAAATAATTAAATAATTAAAATAATTAAAAATTAAAATAATTTGAAAAATTTAAATAATTAAAAAAATTAAAATAATTAAAAAATTTTTAATTAATTAATAAAAAAATTAAATAATTAAAAAATAATTAAATAATTAAAAAAATAATTTTATATCGTTTTCCATTAAATTGAAAAAAAAATTGCTGGTAGCATATAAGGCCACAATATTTTCCTAACATCAATTTTAACAGTCATATATGGATATGTTCTTCAAAGGTTTTTATGAAAAATATTCACGTTCTAGTTATGTTTCAATAAAAATAATATTTTCTTCTCAAAAACATCCCGTAATACTAATTATTTACGACCTAACTCGAAGTAAAATTTTTCTTATTTAAAAAATTTTTAATTTTGCACAAGTTCCATTTGATAAACGCCTACTGTATTTGGTTGCACAGGTCGTATGAGTTATGTTGGCGAAAAGTTTTTGCTTAACTTGATAATTTTCGCTTGTGTTTTTGTGTCTGGGTAACAAAGGCGCAGCCCTCACGAGCAAGTAGAGCCACTTAGGAAACGCAGCTTCAAATGCTAATTTCACATCGCGTCCGGCTTGACACAGCAAATTTTCACGACAAGAATCTATTTACTCTTAGCTCTTAAAGTTGAGACCACTGGCTCCGAATTTCGGTAGTTAATTTTAATAATTTCAACTCGTTGTTTAATCAAAAGAGCGGAAAAATATGGAGTTGTTTGCTGTTGCTATCGATATAATAGTGCCCTATTGAAAAACCCTGTATATACACTCATCTGTACTTTAACAATCGAGATTCACTCTTTTACCAAGCTATGTATTGGAAATTTGCTAATTTCGTAATGTAGTTAAATTATAATTAAATAAAAAAAAATCCTCTAATTGAATTTATTTGAATTGTTCTTCAAGTTTCTATTACATTCCCTAATCAATTACATAAAGACATGTATTTACATTTATACATATGTACATACCTCTCAACAACTCTAAATTTATGTTATTTTAGTGAGAAATTTATCTACGAATCTAACACTTAAGGGCACCGTCAAAACACCACACCCTCCATAAAAACGCTCGCAACCACCAAGAACTGACCATTTATCTCTGCAAACTTCCCTCTAAAACACTCACTAACATATACTTGATGTTCCAATCTCTTTTTAGTTTTGAAGAAATAGCCATACCAAATGTACTTATATATGCACATACATATCTACCTAAGAACTCCCCATTGACCGTCGCAACAACTTCGTTGAGTAAATTACCCACGGGCATAATTTATTTGTATATACATATTGCCATGTGTATGTATATATGTATGTATAAAAAGCAATATATGTATGTATGTATATATGTATATCTCTATTACTGCCTTACCGTCCAACCCTCTGTTAGAAACACATATTTTTTCTTTTTATTGGCCTATGAAGCCAACTTCGATAGTAGTATCATCGAAGTTGTAATTATTCAAGTTGGAAATTAGAGCAAATATATTTACAGACATCACTCTTTTATGATTACAAAAAATCCTTATGCATATGCATGTATATATATGTATATGTGACTAGTTCTCACTTATATCCTGCAGTTAGAATTTCAGTCATAAAATGCAGGTTTTTGAACTGATTTCTCGCCAATTTTGACCTCCAATATTTGCTTTTGCTCATTTTGCTTAATGTATGACTTGACTGCATATATATTTTTTGCTCGATACCTGTCGGAAGCCATTGGTTTGTCCTGAGATAAGTAAACTATTTCGCTTTTATGTGTCAAACAGTCACTAAATGCCCTTAAAACTTTTCAATTAATAAATGGCAATTGGGGAAAACTTTCATAACTCGAGGGTGGCTTGTTCATTACAAATATTTTCTGTAACAAATGCAAAATCTAATATGTACATATGTATGTAAGAATGTAAGAATGAAAGTACATGTGTGTGTGTGTTGAACTAGGCTAATGTGGAGCACTAGGTTTGTGACTGGAGGGTGTGTTGGATCAACTTTAGGACGTTGATATCGTATTGGTTTGTAAGAGTGTCATATTTTAATGACCGCTGGAAAAGGTGGAATGTTTGATGATAAATATAAGTATCCTTGACTTGATTAATTGAGTGGTATATCAAATAAAATTAAGGTGTGTCTTAACTTAATATTTGGGTTTTTGTAACCACAAAAATGTTAGTGAACTCGAGCTAAATCGGCAATGAGACCAAGAAAAGGAGATCCATGAGATATTAAACACAACATTTCATTCCCCAGTAGAGAAGAAAGAAGAAAGAAAGGTTCTGTTACCGACAGTGCCAACAGCGAAATCTATGTTAGCTTAAATTAAAACTCACCGATCCAAACGAGGTTATATCTCCGAAAGTACAGCCCTGGCCGGATAAAATCCGGGTCAATTCCAGTAATGTAAAACCGGCTGTTGTGGGAATCGACGAAAGTGAAATCTTTGTATTCAGCGTTGGATCAACGTGTGAAACGGAACAAGAGCGGGCTTCTTCTGTAGTAATCCAGACGTAGAAGTTAGCTTCAAGCTAAATGACTAGAATTCAGTCTTCCAAGCCGAAATTGTTAGCAAAACAGAATGCGGCAAATAGGCTTCTGCTCTAACTAGTAAGTCCATAAACCTTTTAGTGGACAGCCAAGTGGCAATTAAGGCTCTTCGTAGCTCCAACACAAAGTCTCACTGCGTTAGGTTATACCGGCAGGCAATAACTATTATCTAAGGACCCTGTCATATAGGGATAGAAGAAAACGAAAAGACAGACGAGTTGGCCCGCTGGGAACACAATTTCTCTGAGCTGCCCTGGACCATTCAGCTCCTTCAAGAGTTGTTTGAAGCAATGGACCTTAAAGGAACACCTCTTGCCTTGAAACGCTAACAACACAGGGCATACCACAAAGCTACTTTGGGGTAGTGTTGATGGTGAACAAACCAAAAAAACGTAGTAATATTGTAGGGGTAATCACAGGGCTCCTACTCTTAAGATTCTTCTTCTTCTTCTTTATATAGCCTTGTCCTTATCCACCTGGTATTTTCAACGGAGCGGAGGTCTTCCAATGCTTCCCGGTACTGCGTCGAATACTCTCAGAGCTGGAGTGTTTACATACATTCGGACAACACCTGCGTAGCTGCTGTCTCTTAATTCGCTGAACTATGTCAATATCGGAGTATATCTCGTTCAGCCCATTGTTCCAACCACGCGGTATTCGCCGTTGCCAATGCACAAAGGCGATAAATCTTTCTCTCTTGAAAAATCGTAGCGCCGACTCATCAGATCATGAGTGACTTGTAGAGTTTGGTCTTTGTTCGTCGAAAGAGATCTTTAGACCCTTAAGATTCTACCTTCATGAAATTGGCTGAGTAGATTGGGCTAAAACATTATTTTTGCGAATGACCAGCCTTCAGCTGGATGAGACGGGATATCTTCCCCGGCTCGCATTGCGCTCTAACGTAAGAGACAAAAAATTAGGTATTTTACCAAACCCACTTAGTTGCTGGATAAGGTTTAATTGGGGTACCCCCCGGCATCCTTGCGCCTCTCTTTTCAAACAACAACAAAAATTGTTTATTATGACTTTCGCTCTATTTGTGTAAAGTTTGGTTCCAAGAAGACCACTAAAAAGTTCTTAGAACGATAACTCTTTAGAACAACTTCTAATGAGCTCGTTGTAATTCTATAATTAACATCAAATTATTTTTTCTTGGCGCTTAAAAATAAGTAGGAAAGATTAGGAACTATGATAGTCTCTAAATATTTCGTCATGAAGTTTTCTTACAATTTCTCCTATAAATATTTCACCCTGATATGAATTTGGACCATCTTATTACCATACCGCTATTCATAACTTAAGTTCCTGTAGGGAGCTGCTTTACACCAATTTGGTTAGGACACACCAAAATTATATGTTAAAAAGATCTATTATTCCACTGTTAAAATATATAATTAGTTTAAATAAATATTTAAGACATCTTCTTCACTTTCTTACAGCGCCCGATCCGCCCTCGAACCTCTCCGTGCAAGTGCGCAGCGGCAAGAATGCCATCATCTCATGGTCGCCGCCCACCCAAGGCAACTACACATCCTTCCGCATCAAAGTGCTCGGCCTCTCCGGTGCTTCCAGCTCATACAATCGCACATTCGTCGTGAATAACACATTCCAGCACAGCGTCAAGGAGTTGACGCCGGGCGCCACTTATCAGGTGCAGGCCTACACCGTCTACGACAACAAGGAATCGGTGGCGTATACCAGCCGCAATTTCACAACAAGTAAGTCTCGAAGCAAAGGTGAACTGAGACCTAATAAATGCTACTACTAAATGGAATTTGGGGCGAGGGAAGGGTGTTTTGCTTGTGGAAGTTAATAAAAAGTTAAAGTTTAATAGAAAAAAACGCTTTGTTGCGCTTTTGCAATTAAAGCTTTGGCACAGTTAAAAGAAAGTGGAAGGTTTTGGTGTTGGTTGCGGGGTTTTCGTTAAAGGTTCTTACTAAAACTGTTATCCCTATCCTTTTATTAATATTTAATTGGCATAAAACACGATTGTGACTAAATTACCAACAATATCTACATATAAATATATACATATATTCATAATAATAATTAATCAATGTGTTAACCTTTATGAAATCTATAATTTCTGCTAATACCTATTCATTACGCTGCTAAAAGGTAGAAGGACGCGACATAAAGAGTTGCTGGATATAAAGATTCTGCGAGGTAACAACAAACTTACGAAACATGCACCAATTTATCTATATGTATACGTAGTATGTGCATATATATACTTACATATGTACTAAAATGAATGTCTTATTAATCAAACTATATGGTACTTAAATGCTTTCAATAAGATTTCTGTAGTTTGAACTTGGGGCTTATGCACTGTTATGCCACACTCTATATATGTATATATGTTTAACTAAAGTTGAAATATATGTAAGCTGCAAAATACTGTAAAACTGCACTTTTTTATTTGAAGATCGCCGTACAAGAATTTTATGTTGGAATGTTAAGCTTTATTTTTATAAAATAACCATTTGGGAAGCACTGTCTGCCTGTAAGCTGTGCAGTGAAATATAAATTTGCCGTGGGTTGCCATTGCGCTTATTTCAGTTGAGTTGTAATTTCGAAACTGATTTCGTCAAAATTTAAGTTAAAAGAAAGATTCGTTCAAAAGAAGCGAACCTGAACATCATGAAAAACACTATCCGTTCGCTTATAAAATATTTAGCATTTATATTGGGTAGTCGAAAAAGTCTTTTCGTATTTTGTTAATAGATGTTGCAGTCGTATATTTCCAATGCCAGCAATTACATTTTGTCATACCATATAGTGTTGGAAAGGTGGGATTTCAAGCTTCATTTAACCAAAAATTTGAATTCGGGGAAACTGAAAAAAAGTTACAGCTGTTCAAAAATGAGTGAAAATAATGAAGAAATTCGCTATACATATTTTGAAAATTTTCTATAAAAAAGGGAAGAATGCCACGCAAGCCACCAATGAAATTTGTGAAGTTTACGAAGACGACGCTATATCAGTTCGTGTAGCACAACAATGTGTCGCTCGCTTCAGTTTGGGAAATTTCGATGTGAACGATGCCTCTCACTCTAGTCGACCTATCGTTGAAAAAGTCGGTGAAATTGTGGAAAAGATTGACCAGGACCGTCACATAAGCAGCCATAAGTTTTGAACCATTTAAAAAAGGCTGGCTACAAAAAAAATCGCGTTGATTGGGTACCATATGAATTGTCTGTGAAAAATTTAATGGACCTAATTAACATCTGCGATCCTTTGCTGAAACGAAATGAAATCAAATCACTTCTGAAGCGAATGGTAACAGGCGACGAAAAGTGGATCAAACACTACAATAATGTGCGAAAAGGATCATGTGTGTGTCCAAGTGTGGTGAAGCTCAACAAATGGTCGCAAAGCCAGGATTGACGCCTAGAAAGGTTATGCTGAGTGTTTGGTGGAATTGGAAGGGAAGCATCCACTGTGAGCTGCTCCAGCCTGGTCGGACGATTGATTCTACATTTTACTGTTAACAACTGATGGGATTGAAGCAAGCAATCGAAAAAAAAACGCCCAGAACTGATCAACAGAAAGGTATTCGTCTTCCATCAGGACAACGGTAGGCCACACACGTCTTTGATGACTCGGCAAAAACTGAGAGAACTTTTCTGAAAAGGTTTGATGCATCCACCATATAGCCCTGACCTTGCACCATCGGATAACTATTTGTTTCGGTCAATGCAGAACTTCCTTAATGGAGTAAAGTTGGCTTCAAGAGAAGCCTGTGAAAGATCTTTCATTTTGGTTCATTAAAGTTGATTATAAATATAAAAAAAATAAGTTGAAGTTAGAAATACGAAACGACTTTTTCAACTACCCCATATAAGTGAATGCTACTAGCATTGTCGTTTCCGTTTAATGTATTGGAAATGTCCTATACCATTTTAATCCGAACTGACAAAAAGAAAATTCGCGTGTTTTAATACAAATCTCTATAATCGTCTTCAATTAGGCTCATTTTATGCCAATACAAGCATGATTCATCGAACTTTTATCGAACACTGTCATGTAGAAAGGTGGATGTAGGAGACGCAGGAGGCAATTTTTAGTTGACTTCACGACCTTCACCGAATGCTTTGAGCCAGGCACATATATAACTATACTTGAGTTCCTGATAGATTGTACTCCCCCAAAATATTTATGAAAATATTTCCAACGATTCCTTAGCCGTGATTCCATAACAAGCACGAATCACAAGCAAACTCTTTGTTAATTTTTTTGCGGTTTAAATAGTCCAATCCGAGTCAGATTTGATCAGATGGTATAATATATTGTATTTAAGATCGAAGCTAGCTTGTACTTTCAGTCTAGACGCGCGACTTGCACTCCTCTAGATCGGGAGTGTCTTCTATTATGACTGGCGATCCTGCTATTTTTTACTGACATTATTCTGCGGTTTTTTCTAAATCTACGCTCTACGCTCTTCGACAGTCTCTTTATTGATAATTTTATAGTTGACACTGGCCGTTAGGATATGAACAATATAGGATCAAAAATAGCATTTTTATAATAATGAGAACCTGGTATTTGTACTGTGAAGCAAAAGGCTCATAAATAAGATTTTGGTTGACAATTCGAGTCTAGTAAAAGCTAATGGATTAAAACTACACAAAGTTCGACAAGACGCTTCAACAGCATTACAAACTACTCGTACACGTGGGAAAATTATTCAATTTAACATCCACGGATCTCTCTGACAATATCTTCCTAGAAATGGCGAAAGAAATTATCGAAACCGTTTCCATTACAAACCGCATATCATATAAGAATAATGACCAAATAGAAATTATTTCCAAACATTACTTTCATAATCATTTTTATATTTTTTACTTAAAATTGTCATGCTAAAATGTCATAACTTAAGTTTTATCATTATATTAAGCATAATTGTATATTTTTACTAACACCCAGCAGAATATTTAATATGCATAAATATATATATATTTACATAGACTTCACTTATCAAGCATGCCACAAATACTCAAGCCTAAAATGCATACCATAAATAGTTGGAATGTGTCTGCAAGCCGCTCTGCTTTGCTTGCTATTGTAACCGCACTTACTTGTAATCACTTTAGACCTCATATATAATCTTCATATGGATTCGATATCATTTCTCACTTACTCATATTCTTATTTCCCTCATTGGCTACTCCATCCAACACACTCGTAATACGCCACACTCGTTAAACAATCAACAAAATCGCGCACAGAGCCCAATACACCCGGCAAATTTATTGTCTGGTTCCGTAACGAGACCACACTGCTCGTGCTGTGGCAACCACCGTATCCCGCCGGCATTTACACCCATTACAAAGTATCCATTGAACCACCGGATGCGCTGGAGAGCGTGCTGTATGTGGAGAAGGAAGGCGAACCACCGGGTCCGGCGCAAGCGGCCTTCAAAGGACTTGTGCCCGGTCGTGCTTATAATATATCGGTACAAACAATGTCTGAAGATGAAATCTCCCCACCGACCACTGCACAATATCGCACTGTACCGTTACGACCGCTGAATGTGACATTCGATAAGGATTACATAACGTCGAACTCGTTTCGCGTGCTATGGGAAGCGCCAAAAGGCATATCGGAGTTCGACAAATATCAAGTTTCATTGGCCGCTTCACGTCGACAATCAACTGTCTCACGAAATAATGATCCGATTGCTTACTTTGATTTTCGCGATATCACCGAACCGGGCAAGACATTCAATGTTATCGTGAAAACCGTTTCGGGTAAGGTGACTTCATGGCCCGCGGCTGGTGATGTCACGTTGCGGCCGCTGCCAGTACATAATTTACGTTCGTTCAGTGACGACAAGACAAATACGATGCGTATCACATGGGAACCGGATCCAGCGAGCACACAGGATGAATACCGTATAGCGTAAGCTATTTGCAACTTGTAAAATTTGTTCAGCACTAATTACAAAAATTCTTGACACACAGTTATCATGAACTGGAGACGTTCAACGGCGACACGAGCTCATTTACCGAAGAGCGCACAAGCACTATACTGGAGAATCTGCTACCCGGACGTAATTATTCGCTTTCCGTGCAGGCAGTCTCAAAGAAAATGGAGTCGAATGAGACCACAATTTTCGTGGTGACACGTCCATCCTCTCCCATCATTGAGGATCTAAAGAGCATACGCACAGGTCTAAATATAAGCTGGAAGAGTGATGTGAACTCCAAGCAGGAGAAATATGAAGTACTGTATTCGCGCAATGGCACCTCTGAGGTGCGTACGATAGACACAAAGGACTCGCGTTTGGTTATCACCAATTTGCATGCGGGCGCCGGTTATGAGGTGAAGGTCTTTGCCGTTAGTCACGATCGCAGAAGTGAACCGCACGCGTATTTCCAAGCAGTGTGTAAGTATAAGCCAAATCTCACCTAACTTATGTTAAAATATTAATGAAAATGCAATTTATTTCTGCAAAACGTACAGTTCCCAATCCCCCACGCAACATGTCCATCGAAACCGTACGCAGCAACTCTGTGTTAGTACATTGGGCGCCACCAGAGAATAGTGATTTCACGGAGTACTCGATGCGGTATCGCACCGAGACTAAGGACCAATGGATTAACTTGCCCAGTGTGCGCGCAACTGAGGCGGACATTACCGATATGACTAAAGGTGAAAAGTATACTATACAAGTGAATACTGTCAGCTTCGGTGTGGAGAGTCCCAATCCACAAGAGGTCGTGTATACCGTACCACCGAATGAGGTGTCGAATATCATACCCTTGGTGGACTCGCGCAACATTACATTGGAATGGCCGAAGCCTGAGGGACGCGTCGAATCTTATATACTAAAGTGGTGGCCTACGGAAAATCCGAGCAAAGCCCAAACCAAAACAGTATCTGAGAATAAATCGGGTAAGCACAAGGTTTAAACTTTATTATTTTTACATATTTTAAACTCTTAATATTTGCAACAGATGAGTCTTCCACCGTACGTGTTTTGATTGGCGATCTGATGCCTGGTGTGCAGTACAAATTCGATATACAAACCACTTCCTACGGCATCTTCTCACGCACCACACACCTCTCCACACGCACCATGCCGCTCATACAGTCAGAGGTGGTTGTTGTAAATGACAGACAAGAGGATGAACGCGACACCATAACTCTCTCATACACACCAACACCACAGTCGTCTTCGAAATTCGACATCTATCGTTTCTCACTCGGTGATCCCGATATTAAGGACAAAGAAAAGTTGGCTAACGATACGGATCGCAAAGTCACATTCACCGGGTTAATACCGGGCCGTCTATATAACATCACCGTGTGGACGGTAAGTGGCGGCGTTTCCAGTCTACCCATCCAACGTCAAGATCGTCTCTTCCCCGAACCGATAACACAATTACATGCCACTAACATAACAGACACTGAAATCTCACTGAAGTGGGACATACCGAAGGGCGAATATAATGACTTTGATGTACAATACCTGACCGCTGACAATATACTCGCACAAAATATTACCACACGCAATGAAATCACCATCGCCGATCTACGGCCACATCGCAACTACACATTCACCGTTGTCGTGCGTTCGGGCACTGAATCTTCGGTGTTGCGCAGCAGCTCACCACTATCGGCAAGCTTCAGCACGAACGAAGCTGTGCCAGGACGTGTTGAACGTTTCCACCCGATCGATGTACAGCCCAGTGAAATCGTTTTCGAGTGGTTGCTGCCAACGAGTGAGGCCAACGGTGTTATACGCCAGTTCTCCATCACGTACATGAATGTGAACAATGCCACCGAGATGCGTATACAACAATTCGAGTCTTCCGATGTCACTGGCACCATACGCAACCTGAAGCCGGGTGAAACATATATTTTCAAAATACAAGCGAAAACATCGGTTGGCTACGGACCGGAACGCGAGTATAAGCAAACGATGCCAATTTTAGCACCGCCACGCCCAGCCACACAAGTGGTGCCCACCGAAGTGTATCGCAGCTCGCAAACAATACAGATACGTTTCCGTAAAAACTATTTCTCCGACCAAAATGGACCGGTAAGTATAATTAATATAGATATTAGACAGTTTTAGAGTTTACGAAGAAAGTCATTTAGTTAAAGAAGCCACAATAATAACTATAAACTTTATTTTTCTTAGATGATGTAGATATCACAGTATTATTAACACCATTTCTCGTTGTTTTCTTTCAAGGTCCGCTGGTATACCATCATCGTCGCTGAGGATGACTCTAAAAATGCTTCAGGTCTGGAGATGCCAAGTTGGCATGACGTGCAATCCTATAGTGTATGGCTTCCATATCAGGCAATCGATCCGTATTATCCCTTCGAAAATCGTTCGGTAGAGGACTTCACTATCGGCACAGAAAATTGTGATAACCGAAAGATAGGTTACTGCAATGGACCGTTAAAATCGGGCACTACATATCGAGTGAAAGTCCGAGCCTTCACTGCACCTGACAAATTCACAGACACAGCCTACAGCTTCCCCATACAAACAGGTGAGTGAGGAGAAATTGAATAATCAAAATTTTAAGATATTTTATATTATTAAGTATACATAAGTATAACAAAATATGTTGATTATAAAATTATAAATTCAAATTTGCTTAAAACTGTTCGCTTTACTCTATATTATGTCTTACACAAAAATCTTTCTAAAGATCTACTAATTTCGCCTGGTAAGTATACGAGTGATATACCCGCAAATAATACCGTTATTTATTACTCACTTAAAATAATTTAAAACCCACTAACTACAACTTCATTTTCCACACATAACAGATCAAGACAACACCTCGTTGATCGTCGCCATCACCGTGCCACTAACCATAATCTTCGTGCTGCTCATCACTTTATTCGTTTTTAAGCGTCGTCGCAACAGTTGCCGCAAGGCTACGAAAGACTCGCGTGCCAACGATAACATGTCACTGCCCGATAGTGTAATCGAGCAGAATCGTCCGATATTAATCAAGAATTTCGCCGAACACTATCGTCTCATGTCGGCCGATTCGGATTTCCGTTTCAGTGAGGAATTCGAAGAGCTGAAGCATGTAGGTCGTGATCAGTCCTGCACATTTGCTGACCTACCTTGCAATCGTCCGAAAAATCGTTTCACCAACATTTTGCCCTACGATCATTCGCGCTTCAAACTGCAGCCTGTCGATGATGATGAGGGCTCCGATTATATTAATGCCAACTATGTGCCAGGTCATAATTCGCCGCGTGAATTCATTGTGACACAAGGTCCGCTGCATTCGACACGCGATGATTTCTGGCGTATGTGTTGGGAGAGTAATTCACGTGCCATTGTGATGTTGACGCGCTGCTTCGAGAAGGGGCGTGAGAAATGTGATCAGTACTGGCCAAATGATACGGTGCCCGTCTTCTATGGCGACATCAAAGTGCAAATCTTGAATGACAGTCACTATGCGGACTGGGTAATGACGGAGTTCATGCTGTGCAGGGTATATTTTTGTAATTAAATATAGGCAACGCATTTTGCATTACATATTTTTTATCGCAAACAGGGCAGCGAACAGCGCATTATGCGCCACTTCCATTTCACCACTTGGCCAGACTTCGGTGTGCCAAATCCACCGCAGACGTTGGTGCGCTTCGTGCGCGCTTTCCGCGATCGTATTGGCTCTGAGCAACGTCCAATCGTCGTGCATTGCAGCGCTGGCGTGGGCCGCTCCGGCACATTTATAACGCTCGATCGCATTCTGCAGCAGATAAAGACTTCGGATTTTGTCGATATTTTCGGCATTGTCTATGCCATGCGTAAAGGTATTTGTATTTTGAGTTATAGATTCGATTGTAAGCTTGTTGCTAAGCCTGTTTTCTGGTTTTTTAGAGCGCGTTTGGATGGTGCAAACCGAGCAGCAGTACATCTGCATTCATCAGTGTTTGCTGGCTGTGCTTGAGGGTAAAGAAAATATTGTAGGTCCTGCGAGAGAAATTCACGATAATGAGGGTTACGAAGGTGAGTTCGTTCTTCGGTTTTTATTGGCTTTTTCTGTACTTTAAACTAACCAGCTTTAAAATGTTAATATTTAAATATTTATTTTTTCGGTTTTGGAGTTGTTTTTGGCGAAAAATGTTAAAGTGTTTAGTTCAAATGAGTTAAAGGGTATTAGAATGGTTTTTGCTTTAGAACTATGCTCCGACTAATTGGAGCTTTCAAAGCTTTACTTACATAGTTATTATAGGATTTATAGTATCTCATAAAAATCAGTGTTTCTGAAGCTTCATTTTTCCATTTAAAACTACGAATGTTTCTACAGGGTATGCCCGGAAAGTAATAGGACTGAGTCGAGTTAAAAAAATTTTTGAACCAATCGTTACAATTCTTTAAAAACTTTCAAAATAGGCTCCTTCTGCGTCGTTGCAGCGCTGCCAGAGCGATTTCCAAACATTGAAGGCGTCACGGAAGGCATTCTCCGGAATAGCCTTGTTGTCTCAAAATATTTGCTTTTCATCAGCCTTTTCAGGCAAGGAAACAAAAAAAGTCGGCGGGGCCACATCTGGGCTGCAGTGCGACTGCGGAAGCGTTGGCATACCGGCCTTGGTGAGGTAGCTGTTCACAAGAAAGGCGGTATGAGCCGGGGCGTTGTCGTGGTGCAACTTCCAATCGGCTGCGATGTCTTGTCGGAACCGATTGAACCTTCGTTTGAGTCTCATGGGGACTTCCACGTAAAACTTGACGTTGACGGTTTGTTCAGGAGGATCAAATTCATGGTGGATGGATGGATATCAAAAAAAGACATCGTTTTCTTGCTAAAAGAACGTCTGCTTGATCATATCTCTATCGAAGATTTACCGAATTTAATCGCGTACCTCTGCTCTAACGACAGCTGCTTTTTCGGCTTCAACACTTCGAGCGAAAATATTTGTCCTGACTATCCAGGTGCTTGGAGGCAACTGACCAGACTCTCGTTCGTTAGCTAGGAACGCCCTCTACCGGTTCCAGTCGGTGCGCGCACTCTTCGAAGTACTTGTGTAGTCGCGGCGGAAGAAAATCAGTCTTATTACTTTCCGGACAAACCCTGTACTCTGAATTCAGAAGAGCTTTGTGGGAAAAATTCCTTCCGATTTTAGAAGTTTTTTTTTTTTTAATTTTTAAGACATCAAACTGAAATTGTGAACATGTCCCTTTTTTTACCCAAAAATTTGCTCATTTGTCGGAATCATCGATAGCGAACCACTATAGCATATAGCTATCTTACAAACTAATCGATCAATATCAAGATTTTACCTTTTTACAACCCTTTATGCTATAAAAAATGCACCTTTGTAGTGTATTAAAGCTTCAGTGAAGCCGAAGTTAACATTTTTTTTTATTTTTTTCCAAATTTAACTAAATTACCAAAAATTTAGACTCCGTCACACTATATCATAGAAAAGATCACTTTCACATTTTTCGCCAATTTTTTCACTAACAAATTATGTAAACACTTATTTTTGACGTCAAACTTTTGTTCCAAGAAGCTAAGAAGGTGTTGGGTTATTCGCTGTAACTAACAAAAAAAATACGAAAATTTCTTCTCTTTCACAACTGCGAAACGTGGAACACAAACCAAACGTTAAACACCCCTTCCAACCATGAATTTGCATACATTTACCTAAAAACTCACACACTCACACACATGTGCTACATGAACACACACAAATGCTTTCATTTAACTGCACACTTCATTGGTCACAACGATGACACTGCAGAGCAACAACAACAGCTGGATGAGAACGGCGAGGTGATTGCAACTATTGAGGGACATGAATTGCAGCCAGAAGAAGCGGAGGAAATCGATAATGAGAACGCGGCCATCATACATGACGATCAACAGCCATTAACCGGTTTCGGCGGCGCGGCACATAGCGCCTCGATGACATCGTCCTTCAATGGTGGCGCTCATATGTACACCGATAGCAACGCAGTGGACAGATGACATTCGATAAGCCAAAACGATAACAACAACTCTGTGGTTATCGTTTTGGTGGATAATAAACCCAGCTCGATGATCTGTAAAGAGGGTGCCATCGATGTGATCAGCATCGGCGGCAATGTGGTGCACAACAGCAATACGCTCGGTGCAAGCGTTGCGGGAAATCACCATAATACAAACGGTGGCAACAACTCAATGAACGGGCACCATACGCTGCAACACAGACGCAAGTCACAGCTGATCACATTCAGCGCGTCCTCCTGTGATATTAAGAACAGTCTCAGCCATGAGATTATACTGGTCAATAGCAATGGCGGCAACAGTGCGAACAATGGTGGCAGCATTGGCGTTGGTGGTGTTGGTCACGGACCACGTAGCAGCATAGTCGGCAGTATTAGTAATGGCAGCGCTGTTGTCATCGGCAATGGCAGCTCGGGTAGTGGCAGCGCCGGTGGCGGTAATGCACGTCTGAGCTTTGCCGAGGAGGATATAATGATTGTGACCAATGGCAGTGTTGGGGGCGGCGGCGGTGGTGGCTCAGCTTCAGTTTCCGGCGGCTCGGGTAGCGGTGGCTCCGGTTCGGGTAATGATGGTGACCTCGACGATGATGTCTTCCGACGTCGTTCGCTCGATGTCGACGAGGATGATGAAGATGAAGATGTGGAGGAGGAGGACGATGGCCTCTTCGACGATGTCTATGGCACGCACATTGATGTGGCACATAATGCCAACGACGACAGTGGTGGCGGCAGCTATGAGGATTCACATGCCATGCACAGCTCGTTGGCGGGCAGTAACCGCAATAGTTTGGAGAAAGACGATGATGACATCGAGGCGGATGTAATCAGCACAGATGTCAGCTGCTATGATCAGTTGTTGGGCACAAGTTGTAATACGCGCAATGACGAGGACGAAATAGCAACACTGGTTGGTGAAGGCGAAAGCTATACGAAACTCTGTAAAACCGGTGTTAAGGGCACAACTACATTGAATGGTGTTGGTAGTGGTGGTGTTGGTGAAAACGGTGGCATCATATACGCCAATCCGTTTTTGGGTTTGTAGCATATTTGATTAAATCAGTTGTCTTTGTGCTTGTTTACTAAAGTTTGTTTGTTGTTGTATATGTAGATGCTTTATTTTTTAAGTATGAAAAACAGAACTAAAATTCCTGACGACTTAAGTTAAAGTACAAATAAGTAGGTAATAAAAAGATCTACAACTTTTGAGCGAAATTATTTTTTACGTAACCTCAAAATTTATGTGAAAAATACAAATAACAATTTTTTTTATTTTTATCTTTTACAAAAATGTTTTTCCTTCCCGAAATTTGGGGTTAACTGACCTTGTTATGCACCAAATGTACCGTAATATTTTTTAGTTACAATATTTATTTTTTACTTTTTATTTTCACTTAGTATCGGAAAAGGACTCTAATTAACAACGAAATATCAGAGTTTATTAAAAAGTCAGTAGGTTTTATTTCGTTTCTTTTAAAATTTCACATAGTAAGACAGGCTAAAAATCCGATTTTTGTGAATTAAAAACAAAACAACAACTGCATCGATTGTTTTGAAATTTTCAAAGTATATAGTACATGTTTCAAGAATACACAGTGAAATTTTTTACGGCGCTAAAAGAAGGCCCTCCACTGCTACAGTGGCCTTCTTCGTGGATGAAATCTAAAAATTCTCTTTAACCTGGAAGACTTTGGCCTTCAATCAAAAAAATACTGTCAAAACGGCGGCGTTTAAATAAATTAGTTCTATCTCAAATATTAGATGTTTTGGCCTCTCAAAATTCGATTTTCGAAAAATAAATAGATTTTTTCATAATTTCACACACAATACAAAATACAGTTCCTCAAATAAATGATCGAATGTTTGCGGTGTGCTAACTTATTCAAGGATAAAGGACAAAAGAAAACCAAAATCAAATCAAAAGATTTTTTATTAACTAAAGAGGACATTTTCAAATTTCATTCAAAAAATGAAACAAAACAAATATACAGCCTTTCGATGATTAATTTGAGTTTGACCTCAATATTTCATAAAGCCACCACTTGCTTGCAGAACAGCTCTTATTCTGGTAGGCATGCTGCTTATTAGTTTTTTGGCAGGCTTCTATGGTATTTTTGTTCCAGTGCGCTGTCACTTGTTGCCAAAGTTCGTCAAGATTTCGGGGAACTGAATCACTACTTGCCAAGGGCCTTTTGAGTTTTGCCCAAAGATGTTCTATTTAGTTGAGGTCCGGTGACTGCGAGGGCCAATCGATAACTTTAATTTGTTTATCATGGAACCAAATTTTGATAAATCTTGCTTTATGCTTGGGGTCATTATCCTGTTGACAAGTTGAATTTTCAACAGTGAGACCCCATTAACTCAAGTTTCCTAAGAGGTTTTGATCCAAAATATGAATATAATCGGATGCAGTCATTCGTCCTAGAATCCTGTGACATTTTCCGCCTCCATTCCAATTCATACAATCCCATAGCATCAACGAACCGCCAGCAAATTTAAGTGTTGGCCTTATGTGCCTCAACGATAGTGGTTCACCTTCCCTCGCTACACTCACTGCTCGTATCGGATCCAAAGCGATTTATTTTGGTCTCGTCAGACCAGATCACTTTCTTCCAATCTTCGATTATGAAGTTTGTATGCTTTTTTGCGAAGATTAGCTTCAATTTTTTTTTTGGCGCTTTGTTAAAAGAGGATTCTTAACCTTGGAACGACCCTTCAAGCCATTTTTACGTGCTAATGATGGATGTAAAGCAATAAACTCTCATTGTAATAAATTTCTTTTATTTCTACCAACAAAATATCACATCCAACATTCGCTTCTATACTCAAACAGTTGTTCGAATGGGAACCCGTAATGAACTCAGCGAAGTAAGTGTGTTCAATGGCACGTTAGTTACAAAGAATGGAAATATTAGCGGTACTATTAAGTGTACTCTTAGTACAGTACAACATTTTACTTAACATCAGCAAAGAAATATTTAAAAAGTTGCGCACACTCGATCAATAAATTGAGGAACTGTATTTATAACAATATAGGTTAAGTTTAATGTTAAAAAGTTACTGGTTTCTTTAAAAAAATATGTGTAGTCTAATGTAAAGTATTTATTTTAAAATGGTTTTTGGTAAATTTGTTTTTATAACTTTGCTATTATTATTTAAAAAAATAAATGTATATGTGTAGAAGTAGTTTCATTGTGAATACCCTTAATTGGCGAATTTTAAATATAAAAAATTATTATTTTTTTAGTTCCCAACTAACATTTATTAAAACAAATGTCCGCATGTAATAACCCAAAACATATATTTTTAAAAAATATTTTCATAAATTAATAATATTTTTAAATATTTTCACTTTCTACCTTACAGATGATGAAGGCATCGCGGAATCGGGAATGTAAAAAATACTAACTAAAGTCAAATTAAATACTTTAAACTACTTTTAGTGCTGAACAAATGAAAATATGACGCTTTACGACCTAAATTGATCGATAAGAGTATGCAATATTGAGCATATAACATTTATTTTAGCAAACTAACGGTCCCGCACCGTTAGAGACTCGAATGTGGCAGAGCAACTCAAAGTGAATGGATATCAATATTGAAGAATAAATTAGAAGCATACTAATTTACATAAGAGATAAACATACACACATATAAATATATATATACAATATATAGGGAATAGACGGACAACAGTTGAAGTACTCGTACTGCTAAGAATTACAAAAACAACAAAACAATGATGGAACATTGTAGCAGTAAACGTAAAAGAAGAATCTCGCCAACAAAGGAACAAATATTTAAAAAATATTTATACTTTAAAAAACAACAACAACAACTTAATTAAATAATTAATTAGTGAATCTGCGAAGTAAAGCAATGTGTAAAGTTTTTTTACATCAAATGTATAATATAATAAATACTAAACAATAATGCTATACTTATACATATATTATGCATAATTAAGTGTGCAATTAAAACTAAAAAAAAACATTGCATTTGGCTAAGTGAATGAGCGATAGCAAACGATAGCGGCAACAAACGAATTTTTGATTTTTTTAATGCAATAATTTTAAAACCACAAACACTGTTTAGCAACAATTTGTTTATAATTTGAAGCTTTTCGTAAATTAATTTAAATTTTTTTAATTAATATGAATTTTTTTAAATTAATTTTATTTTTTTTAATTAATTTTAATTTTTTTAATTAGTTTTAATTTTTTTTAATTAATTTAAATTTGTTTTCATAGAGCACTAATGTAAAGTGGTAATTTACGTTTTATTCATTTTATTTTTTTTTTTTTGTTTTCGCATGCCTAAAAATGTTTGTACAAGCGCAATGTTGAGCTATTAACTAATGTGGCAAATTTATAAATATGTATATGTAAATGCTTGTAATGGTATATGTAAATCTTCTTATTGTATGAAAGTTAGGCAATATGTATTTTATATAAAACTTGTTTTTTAATGTATTGTATGTATATTTAAAAGTTTTGTAAATGTATTTGTAAAAAATGAAGTAAACAAAACTAAATATTTTCAAAAAGAGCCAAGAACAAGTAACAATAGATTTATATTTTATGTTGACATTAATTTAAATTTATCAAACTTTAATTTTTTTAACAATGTGTGTGTTAAATATGAAAAAATTATATTTTTCCATTGTAAACAAACCGAATAAAAATACGGACCACAAAATTTGTAATTTGTTTTTTATTTTTTATTTGCGTACAAACATGAAAGTTTAAGGTAATTTTTTTTATTTAAATTACAATATTCTTACAAAAAACCTTTATTTTTTATTACTAATTTACTAAAAATATATTTTTTATGTTGAAATTTTAGTAAATATTTTATTATATACATATTTTTATCATATTATTATTTTTTTATTATATATTTTTATATTATTAATATTTTTAATGATTTTTTAATTATTTTACTAAAAATAAATATTTTATGTTGAAATTTTTAGTAAATATTTTTATTATATATTTTTATATTATTTTTTAATATTTTTTATAATAAAATATGATAACCTTAAATTAACTGTATGTATAAATCGTCTCCTAATATGCAAAATAACATAACATCACTTTTTATAAGTTTACAGACGAAAGAAACACGATATAATAGAAACCATTCATATTGAAATAAAATATGAGTTTCGGTTATAAGATGATTATATATTGGTTATATCTGACAGCGATAGCTGAAAATTTTATGCTACATACATATACACATGTATGTAATATGATGTAGTGAATCGTTATCAATATAAAAGTCAATTTCGATTTTTTAAGATACGTTGTTTTGCATTTTAGGTGACGATATGAAGCCTCATAGCTCAAGGAGTTATATCCACTTGTAAATTTCAAAAAATCGATTTTTTTGCATATACATACATATGTATATACTACTGTGATCAAATTGAAAGGTGAATTTTGCCCATTTCATCTCGATCAAAGTAATCTGCTTGGAAAAATCCTCCGTCGTGATGGCCATCAGTGCTTTCTTCGATTCAGCTCTTATATCCTCAATTGAGTCAAAACGGTGTCCTCGGAGTGGTCATGTGAATTTGCTGAATAGCCAGAACGACATACACGAAGGTCGAATGCGGTGGTTGCGGCACGATATTGGTTGAAAATGTGAATGTACATATGAGATGGTGCATTGTCGCACTTCTTTGTTCAATAAATTCAGACAATATATAATAAATATTTTGACTTGATTTAGCATAGATGGCATTAACAGTACTGCTAATTTACAGAAAAAATAATTTACCGATTGGAAAAACACGCGAAGTATAAATTAAAAATTCACCTTTCAATTTCATCACAATTCTCTTCCGAAGCTTTAAGCGCGTTTTTATAGAATCGAAGATTTATCAATACAGTACAAGTACAGTTCGAAGTAATTTTTATATAGTAATTTCAATTTTTTAAAACACTTTGAGGTAAAATTTAGCAAGAAAAAACCTATTTTTAAGCAGAAATGTCTTATTCCCGCCAGACTGCTTCTTTTTTGTATCTTTCTAGGAGAACGGCTACGATAACAACGAATAACATGTCTCTTTAAAAAAAAATTCACAAAAAATTACTATTTTTTGGCTTGCAAGTGGATATAACCCCTCAATATCGTAAAACATGTGTTTTACAAAGCAACCCATAATAAAATTAAAATAAAAATAACGAAGTGTTCTTCAACTTCATTTTAGGTTAATACTAGGTAAAAAAAATTGTAGATATTTTTTATTCAATTTAGTTTAAAAGTAAAAACAAAAAAAAAATATTTTAATCATTTTTTTTCTTACATTTTTGAATAACTTTTTTTTTGCAATTTTTAATATTTTTATTTATAATATTTTAAATAATTTTATTTTATAATTATAAAAAAAATTTAATTTTTTTAAATGTTTCTATTTTTCAATATATTTTTTCTTACATTTTTTAACAACTTTTTTTTGCAATTTTTAATATTTTTATTTATAATATTTTAAATAATTTTATTTTATAATTATAAAAAAAAATTAATTTTTTTAAATGTTTCTATTTTTAATATATTTTTTCTTACATTTTTTAACAACTTTTTTTTGCAATTTTTAAAATTTTTATTTATAATATTTTTAACTTATTTTATTTTATAATTTTTTATTTTATTTTTTTTTTTTTTAACTTTTGCAATAATATTTTTTTTTTGCAATTTTATATAATTTTTAATATTTTTATTTATAATATTTTAAATAATTTTATTTTATAATTATAAAAAAAAATTAATTTTTTTAAATGTTTCTATTTTTAATATATTTTTTTACATTTTGAACTTTTTTGCAATTTTTAATATTTTTATTTATAATATTTTTAATAATTTTATTTTATAATTTTTAAAAATTTATTTTTTTAAATAATTTCTTTTTTCAATATATTTTTTCTTACATTTTTTAACAACTTTTTTTTGCAATTTTTAATATTTTTATTTATAATATTTTAAATAATTTTATTTTATAATTATAAAAAAAAATTTTTTTTTTAAATATTTCTTTTTTCAATATATTTTTTCTTACATTTTTTAATAACTTGTTTTACATTTTAATTTTTTTTGGGCGTTTTTTAATTATTTTTTCTTACATTTTTTTTACATTTTTAATCATTTTTTTCTTCTATTTTTTTATTTTTAATACTTCGAGTTATAGAAGTTCAACTGTATTGTTTTTTTTAATTTTTTAACACATTTTTACATATTTTTACATATTTTCACATTTTTAAATATTTTGTTTTTCGTTTTTTAATATATTTCTATAATTTTTAATATATTTTTTAAATTTTTTAAAATTTTTTAAATTTTTAACACATTTTAATATATGTTTCACATTATTTTATATTTTTTCACATTTTTTAATATATTTTTAATTTTTAATATTTTTTAAAGTTTTTAATATTTATTTTTTTAATTATTTAATATTTTGTTTTTAATTATTTACTTCTTTCATATATTTTAATATTTAAATTCACATGTGCCTATTTTACTCAGCAAACGATTTTTTTTATAAATCTTTATTTACCACTGCTTTCATTTCAATTTTATTTTTCTTAACAAATTTCACAATACTAGCTATAAAGAAGATTTTAAGGACTTTTGTATGTATGTTTTGATTGGTAACTGCATTTCCCAACGAAAAAGGTGCGCGACAATATTAAATTCTAAACTAACATGAAAGGGCTAATGAGACATACATACATACAATTAAAAAAAACACACAAACATAACTTGAAAAATTATACAAGGATAACAAATAATTAAGAAATGATCTGAAATTCTCTGTTCAATGAGCAGCTGAGTGCAATTCCGAATATTATAAAGCAAATAAATTATTTATGGAGATAAAAAAAATTATCTGAAAGCAATACAGCAAAATGAAGCCCATGAAATTCCATTAGGGTCTAAGCAATGATGAAGTTAAACAAAAAAAGTTAATTCTTTCTATTTTTCTTTAATTTTTTCCTTATTTTTTTTCTTATATTCAATTTATCGATTAGACGTACACAATCATATATTAGCCACATTCATATACATATGTATGTATGTACATAAAAAATTTCATAAGAAAAAAACAAACCTCCTTCCATAAGTTCCAAGTCTAAAAACTAGAATAATCAACAAGGTGACAACCAATCCCACTGGAGCAACTGTAACCCACACATAAAATCTATAATTAATTAAAGACATTTTATGTCAAATGACAGCTGCAAATATGTAGCTATGAAAATCAAAGATTAAAGTACATAAATATGCATGTGAGCCGAGAGTTATTTATGTTTAGAGAGAGTAGTGAAATGAACAATTTGGTGCCAAATAAAATGCAATGTACCGTAATCGCTTAAAACACAGCATAAATGTCATAGAAAACAAAACTTAAAATTTATAAGAGCTTACAAACAAACATAACCTTTAATCCTTTGGAGACCACAAATAAAAAGGTAACAAGGAAACATCAGATTTGATGCATATAGTGATGAGTTTGGTTGAAATTTTTTTCCAGTATCCTAATATTCTAAATACATACTTTACCTAGGAAGTGTATTAAGGGGCTATATCCACTTGAAAGTCAGAGAAAATACCTTTTTATGTTTACTCTTTTAAGAGGCATTTTATAGCGTAATTCATTTCGAAGTTTAGTTGCGAATGACTGGCAAATGAAACGCGTGATGTTTTGCTCAAATGTCTAAATCGAAGCGTGAGATTCCGCATAGACTTTAGATTTTACATAGCCCCACAGGAGTCTAACAGTGTGATATCACCCATCTTGGTGGCCAATCGACCGGCCGAAAACGTGAAATTATCTGCTCACCGAAGTATTCTCTCAATAAATTCATCGATTAATAAATACGATATTTAAGAAGTGGCGCGGTCTTGTTGAAACCAAAAGTCGCCGAGATAACGAGCTTCAATTTCAGGCACAAATAGTCGGTTATCATGGCGTGATAGTGGTTGCCATTGACGGTTATGTCCTCAGCGGCACCATTTTTGAAGAAATATGGACCGATGACTCCACCGGCCCACAAATCACACCAAACCGTTGTTTTTTGGATGAAAGGGTAGCTCTTGAATCTCTTTAGGTTGCTCTTCGTCCCAAATGCGGCAATTTTGCTTGTATACATATCGATTGAGCCAAAAATGGTCCTCATCGCTGAACAAAATTAGGATCGAAAACGTCGGATCTTCTTGGAACTTTTCAAGTGTCCATAAAGCGAAAAGATGTACGCTCTCAATTTATGATCTCGACGTAAAATGCGTCAAGTGGTTCCATACGTCAGTCCAAGTTGCTGCGAACGGCACCGAATCGACTCTCCGCGGTAATCGTGTACACTCTTGGCTACGGCTGTTAAATTTTGGACATTATCTGTTCGGTCGAATATTATTTTTATTTCCGACAAATTGAAAACTTCCGCAAAAAAGTCCGTTTTTGTGAAAAAATTTACTTACATCTTCGAAACTATTCGTCGGATCAGCTTAAAAATTTCGAAGAATATTTTCAAATATATTACATACATATGTATGTATGTATGTATGTACATTACATATAAATACATTCTATATTTAAACAAAAAATTATTTTTTCAAATTCGTAAGTGGATCTAACCTCTTTAGCGGTTAAGCTCTTTGCAAATAGTTTTATTGTTGCAAATTAAATCAAAATATGTATTCGAGAAGAGCCTGCTACAAACATACATACACATATTTGAAAACACTTCCCGACTGCAAACATATGCAAAAACTTTAGACCAAAAACTCAAAAATTAATGCTCGACTCGGCCCACAAAATCAACTCAGCGAACATAAATGCCAAAACGACTGAAGCATCCCTAAACTTATACTAACCACAGCCTGAAGAAGCTGAGCACCAGCTTGTAGGCACCATTAGACTGCAACTGCTCAGCTGTGCTTGAATGTAGCATATCTCTTGTTTACAACAAATGTAGAATAGCGAAGAAGTCCTGGAGGAAAATGCATTTTATAGACCAACTGCCAGCGATTATGTATAGATGTGTGTGTGTATAATTCGTTGGTTTATTGTGGAATAGTAGTTACTATTTTATAGTAAATGCTCACTATGTCTTAAGCAAAAGTACTGAACGTTAGAAAATGCTTTTTTCCACTAAACAAAACCAAAAAAAAAAATTGTAAATACAAATTTATATGTCCTTTTAGCTATTATATACATATAGAGTATAAAAAGTGAGTATTTCATTTTTGATAATTATATGTTTAAAGCAGATATGTAATCGCATATTATATAAGGTGTAAGATGTAATGAACTTTTTTATTTTTTTATTTAGTTAATATAAATGTAATTATTTATATATATTTAGTATACGTTTAGCAAAAGATATTTAAACAATATTATAAAGGAATAAAAAGTAATAACCACAGTAAAAGCGAACTTTTTTTCTTGTTAACTAAGCTTAGATATAAATTGCTTGGCGAGAGCCAGAACGTGTTGACATTTAGGCATAATTGTCAATGGAGATATACAAATTATTGAACAACAAATCAGTTGAAACCGACGCCACGCTTGCCATGCCGCCACCGAGTATATACTGTTACGAGGAGACAGTAAGCTATAACCAATTTCAATATATACCAAGCCTTTGGGAGAGTCTGAGACACGTACTTTAACCGATTTCACAAAATACATAAAAAACTTAAACTTTGATTGCAGCGAAGCAATAACACCGTGCACTATTAGAAAAGTTTCCTTACAAGAACTTGATTTTGATCGTTCAGTTCGTATGACAGCTATATGCTATAGTTATCCGATCTGAGCAACTTGTTCGAAAATTGTACCCTTGACTTTGAAAATAATTTATGCCAAATTTCGTAAAGATATCGCTTCAAACAATAAAGTTGTCCATACAAGAACTTGATTTTGATCATTGAGTTTATATGAAAGCTACATATGAAAGATTTCTTGGGGAGAAAGGGACGTGTGCAAAATTTCAAATCGATATCTCAAGACCTGAGGCACTACTTTGCGTATATATAGACAAACAGAAGGACGGACGGATCGATGAAAAAAGTTAAATCGACTCGGCTCCTCCCGCTGATCAGTTTTATATACATTTTATAGAGCTTTCAACGGTCGGTGGGTGCTACAAACTTCGTGACAAACTTAATATACCCTGTTCAGGGTACAATAAACGCTTTCTATGCAAGTATTGATGTAACGGTTACTGCCATGAGCAGAACGCACACCTCGGCTCACGAAGCGCCACGTTGGTTAAATGGAAATTAGTATGTTCGGTTCGATGGTGTGCAAAATATTGAAGCCTTTATGCAGGATGCAGACACGCATCACACCGCACTCCACTAAAAATTTTGAGAACTGAAAGGAAACCGTACTATAGTACCGTACATTAGAGGGAAAAGTTTAAAAGAGCTTACCTGCACAGCGTGTTCGTGTGTATTGCTAATGCATATGACAATCCGACCAAGCATAAGTTCCTCCAATTGCGGCACACCTAGTGCATCCAGACGCGGTTCGGACAATTGTGCAGCGACAAATGGCACATTAAGGCTATGTGGCACGCGCACATGTGAATATTCTACAGCACTGCGCAAATCCAGCGCACACATGTCGGTTGGCGCGTGATGCAGGAGATTCGTGAAGTCTTTGGCGCTAATACGCGGACACATCTCGGCTTGCAAGTGCGCCAGCGTAACGTCAGTTGTAATATCCTAAAAAAAAAACAAATATAAAAAAATAAAAAAATAAAAAATATAAAAAATAAAAAAAAAATAAAAAAAAAAAAAATAAAAAATAAAAAAAAAAAATAAAAAAATATATAAATAAAAAAAAAAAATAAAAAAATAAAAATAAAAATCAATAAAATAAAATAAATAATTAAATGTAACAAAAAAAAATTAAATAAGAATTAAAAAAAACGAGTAATTATAAGAATAAAAAACAGTTATATAAAAAAATTTTAAAAATAAAAATACAAAAAAAAATAAGTAAGTATAAATTTTTGTTTTCTTTTTTGTGTTCGTCTTACAAATTCAGTTAGAGGTTCCTCGCGTAGCACATGCAGACGATGTGAAACACTCTTCGGTGTGCATTCGTACATCTTTTGTGATTCTAAGACACAATTCTCCATTACGATATCCGGTAAATCGGAAAAGAGTAAAATGCATTCGTTAAAGCCAGAGCTAAGCAGCGTGCTCTTTAGCTGTTTTAGTATAGAGATGCCGATGAATAGCGGATATGAGCTATCGCCCAGCATGAGCTTGTCCCAGAGGTGCATAATCTTGTGGAGCGGGAAAACATCTGCAACGATAAGAAATATTTAAAAAAAAAGCATCAAAATAGTAGGAAAAAAACAAACCACAACAAAACAAACTTACGTGAAAACATAGTGAGAAACCAAGGTATAGCGAATAGCTCCGGTATAAAATTAATGCTTGATAAATGCTTAGCCAAAATTGGTTCATGGAATGCTGTGAGTTGTGAAAATTTGCACAAATATTCTTTAATAATCGCCGAATTGTCTTTAAGGAAAAACCACTGAAGATATTTCGGTATAAATTTGTATAGACTGAGGAACGCCAACTCTAGAGAGGATTAGCAAAATAAATTTTTGATTAATGAATTACATAAATTATGCGCTAGAAGTCACCTTCATTATTAAAGTTGAGATATAAAAATGGCGCTGTCAGTGAATCTAAACCCTGCCAATACACATATTGGGGATGAGCAGTCACCCAGGCTTTTAAAAGCCGTTTCAGTTTGCAGTGACCCACCGGCGACGATAGTAACTCATCATATTGATGACAGCGAGGTATGTCTACTTCGATCTGTTTATAAGTAATTCAATTAGAAAAAAAAACATATAATATTGAACATTTTGAGGCACTCACCTGACGATCGGTGGAGGTCGGCGTAAACTTGTCAATCTTCTCATAACTACCAATCGGTATTACATCGAGCAAGCAAGCCCAAATGGGACCACGCAAATATGGTGGTATATCCTTGGCAGCCTCCTTGCGTATCATGTCATTCGTATAAGGATAACCCTATAAAATGGAAATATTGAAATTGTAGCCACAATCACAACCTACACATATTTTCACCAATTACCTTAAGTAATCTCGAGAAAAGTCGCACGCGATAAAATTGATATTCGATATCTTTTTCACGTATAACGAGCGGCAATTGCGCCATACTCGCGCCGAAATTGTGTGGAAACTTCGGTGAATGTATTAGGGGGAAATATGCCATGGCCGGTAGATTGCATAGCTTTTCAAAGAGATTATTCAATTTTAGTGGCACCACACGATCATCCATGAGATAGCTCTGACTGCGTTTTGGTCCGACAATTGCGCCATTGAGGCAAACTATTTGCGGTATGGCTAATATTGGTGCTTCGCTGCGAATAAGGCCTTCTTTTTTCAATTCACTCTGGACATCGCCGCCAGCTAATTGCCACCAGTAGTAAATCTGTTCAAGTGGGCAACGCAATAGTAAAACGTTGGATTTGGGTGGTTCAGTATATGCGTATGTAGTGACATCTTTTGAAAAATATGGATGTGACAAAAGTTCCGTTGGCAGTGGGCGTTTTGATGGTGCAACATTTAAGCAGATTCCAACCAAAGCACGTAATTCCCCATTAATTTGCGCATATCGTTCCAGACAGTTGTGTTCCCGTGCGATTTTTTCGAATACATTTTCTACTTGTAGAAATGAAAGTATTTTACGCGTTATATTCGAGATTTTCATGCCAGACCAAAAGGTTGTCTGAAGTAGCAGTTCAGCCACAATCATGCCCAGTGACCAAATGTCGCTTTTTATGTTATTTTTCGCACCAAGAAATCGTTCCGGTGGCATGTAACGAACATTTCTGTCGATTTATTAAATTTAAAAAAAAAACATTTATCGCCATGCATTTATTTTCTCATAGCTTACCCGATGGGAAAGGGCACATAGTCTCCACACTTTGTCATATGATATAATCCGTAGTTGAAAATTTTTACATTATTACAGTCGTCCAAGAGTATATGTTTTGGTTCCAAATTATGTACAACCAAATTTTGCTCTGCTAACTCTTTAAGTGCGCAGACAATTTGGTAAAATATCCGAGTAATCAAAGTTTCAAGTAAAGCAACCCGTGATTTGTCCTGCAAAGTGGTGCCAAAGTATTCAGATACAACGATTGTACGTTCTGCATGTTAAAGAAAAAAACTTGTATTTTTTGATATGTCTTTGAAGGGGGCGTAATCTGCATACGTACCATGTTTCCCACGCACAAAATCTAAATATTGACACAAATGCGGATGTTTCAAATCTTTGAGCTTTTGCGCACGACCCAATATTGCAATCGAGTTTGGCGTCAGAGGTAAACCATTGCTACCACATACATCACCAGGATGTGTTTTCGCAAAGAAAGTGATTGCAGCCAAACGAGACTCAGGTTTACTTGATGATTGATGCATCTCATCAGAGTACAAGCGGTAACGTTCAACCAGCAAAATTTTATATTATTCTAGCAATACTAAAGCAACAACATTTTATTTAATACTGCACCGTCCATATATTGAATGATATTTGTTCGAAAAATAAATATAATATATTACAATGCCGTGCTAAAACAATTTAGCGAAAAAAATAATTGGAATGCGGCAAAAATTTGTATTTGTTTATTTAATCAGCTGATGCCCGAGTGAAAACACAGATGTGTTACATCAATTTTATAGTGTTGTTAAATTTTTGTTTAAATAAAAACAGATAGTATAAACAAATTAAATCATAATTGGACCAAGTTTTCAGAAAAGCAGTTTGGCTGAACAATTACTCTGATTAGATATGGATTTTTAAAATTTTAAAACAAATATGGTATACTTAAAAAAATACTTTGTTTATATTTTTCTCCTAAAACGGCAAGGCCAAAACTCGTTGAGATAAATAGGAAAGTAAGTTAGCTGCTTTTCTTACTCGCTGTTTTTCACTCGCTCTTTTCGACCGAGGCATGATCTACGAACTGGATATTAGCAAAGTTCTCTTTCCTCTTGAATTTCATCGCGTGCACATGTGTTAATTCTTCTTGAAGATTGGTGGCCCTCGGAGACTGAATTGACAATGGTAATTATTTCTTTACTGTTACTATTATGTATTTAAATTAGTGTTTAATTTTTGTTGATGATACCAGATGACGAGACTGAGTTTTGTATTTTATCGCATTCTTCTATGTATTTTTCATTGAAATTTGCAACACAAAATACAAGACAAATGATTAATCGGCAACGCTGAAAAACTGTTCCAAGTCTTATATTCACTTAAACTTAGTTACGTATAATATTAATTATATATGTATATTTTTTCTCTTATAGGAAAAGATAAAATCGAGAATTGAAGGACGCATTATGAAAGTTTCCTGACTTATTTTTGTTTAAAAAAATTGGAATGAATAAAAATGTATCAACACAGTTACCTAACAACGTGTTATGGATTTCGATAAATCCCTCTTGATGCAATGCTCGCATAAAATGGTACGCAAATTACACTTGCTTAAAAGATCTCATTATCTGATGAAAATTGCACAGACCTGTTCTGATATATTTTATGATAGACATGCTTATTTAATTACTGACTTAAAAATAAAATAAAATTATGTCCAGTTGCATAAAAGCAGATATTTCAAATATATGTTTTATATTTTTAGATACTCATGTAAACGGTAATGGATGTAATGGATTGACATAGTATCGCAACATTGGGAAGGACAACCAGTCGAAAACGGTTTGTACTTTTGTATTTAAGTTTTCTATATAGTTCTCTTATGATGAAACTCTTATTTCCGAATAACTTTTGTGGATTATAACAACTCAAGCTCAACAGGACTGATTTGCTATAACACTATTATTTTTCTCTATCAACTGGGAAACCCTTATAAAAGATTTTTTTATATTTTCAGGTCATTCACATGTGATCATCGAGAACTTAAAAAGGCGTATTCTTGATTTTGGGAAAGGTAATTATTGAAATCAATTGAAGTAATTGTAGAAGTAAATGATGATAAAACATGGCATTTCCTTTTGCGGTTTCCACCGGAAGTTTACTAATGACGGTTAGGACGTCTGATACTTAGTATTCCATAATTCCTTTTTATTTGATGTTCGACAAAAACTTAATCCATGTTTTTCCTTTTTCAGGTGTCTTCATATTTGGTATGCCCTTTACTATGATAGCAATGATGAATTAAAGGTGTGTGTTGTACCATGAAATTATTGTTTTAGATTTTATATGATGAAACCACATGGCTTTTCCTTTTGCGGTTTCCACCAGAAGTTCGCTTATGATGGCTAGGATTGTCTGATTAAACAAAAACTTATTAACACATTTTTTAAACATTTATATATTAAAGGCTAATAAATTGTTTTCCTTCAATTTCAGGTTTTGGATTTCAAAAGAAAGTTAAATAAAATAAATTAAAAAACATACAAATTTTGTTTGTCTTTTCAATATTAAGGATGAGATAGGAAAATATATAGAAAGTATAGCTTATGCAATATAAAGGTGTCATTAAAAAGTTCTGGAAAAAGTGTGAGAGGGCAGATGTATTGTACCAGCGACAGAAAGAATTCACTGATTGACGGAGAGTTGCCGACCAGTGGACTTGACCATATAAATGGTGTGGGTACGAATTATCCATCCAAAGACTGTCAATTCGACAGCATTCCTTAAAATTACTCCAAAGGTATTTTCAGGTGCTACAACAAGCTTCGGTGGGGAAATCGTAGTTCACGCATTGTAACATGTCGGATATTTATTGTCGGATGACTTTCCAGAAAATGCTTGACCTGTTCCCACATGCATTTGCATTATACAAACGGTCATTAATTACATTTCTCATATTATCGCTATAACAACCTAGTTCCTGTTAATTGCCTGGTTGCCCAACCGAAAGCATAACTTAATTATACAATTTTTCAAATTTATGCGACTGAAAATCACAATGAGGATATCAAATTTCAATCATTACCGCAATATAGCAAGGCAGAAAAACAAGTATCGCAATATTGGTACAATTATTTGCTTATTCTGCATTAAAACAATGATTTTTACCCCAGCAACATTCTACATCCATTAAAATTTCTATATTTACCAAAAAAATTTTGGGTAAATATTTGCCCTTAAACTAATAAAATAACAAGATATTTTGATTTTTTGTATTTATTTATTGGTTCTTAGTTAGAACTTCATTAGCATTTAATTAAGCTTCGACTTGGTGGCGAGGAGCACTTCCAGGCTTCTCAGCCAAGAAGTCAGCGAATTCCTGGTATGGAGTAGCACCCAAAGGCATTTCCTTCCACAAATCGGGAGTCAAGTATGCGTAAGTCTTGGCGATGGCAGCGTAGGTGGCCTTGGCAAAGTTACCCAAGGTACCAGTTGAACCACGAGCCGAGGTATAACAATCCTCAATACCAGCCATAGTCAAAAGTTTCTTAGGGACTGGAGCCGAGACAATACCAGTACCACGAGGAGCTGGGATCAAACGTACTGATACGGAACCACACTTGCCAGTAACCTTGCATGGCACGGTGTGGGGCTTACCGATCTTGTTACCCCAATAACCACGACGGACGGGTACAACCGATAATTTAGCCAAGATGATAGCACCACGAATAGCGGTAGCTACTTCCTTGCTGCACTTAACACCAAGACCAATGTGTCCATTGTTGTCACCGATAGCAACAAAAGCCTTGAAACGTGTACGTTGACCGGCACGGGTTTGTTTCTGGACAGGCATGATTTTCAATACCTCATCACGAAGAGCTGTGCCGACAAAGAAATCGATGATTTCGAACTCTTTAATTGGCAAAGAGTAAAGATAGATTTCCTCCAATGAATGGATTTTTCCATCACGCACTAAGCGACCCAATTTGGTAACTGGAACCCATTCCTTAGAGTCCTCCTTGCCTCCACGACCACGTCCACGGCCACGACCGCGACCACGTCCACGACCTCCACGGCCACCACGAGAACCAAATCCTCCACGGAAACCACCACGGGCTGGAGCTGCGTCCGCCATTCTGCAAAACAAATATACATATTTTTATTAGTCACACATTTGAGGTTATGTTCTGCGAGTGAAGCTACTATAAATGAAATCAGACACCTTTAAGCCATCTTTAAGTTACTAAGCAGATGCTAAATAACTTTCTGGAGGAAACCGCAAAAGGAAGATAAATTGTATCATCACAGATTACTAACATTTTATAAACATATTCTAGTAACAATATTTGATGAAGCCACGTGGTCTTCCAAATAACAAACTTTTATTTTCACTTTACACATATAATAAACAACTACGGGTTTTATTTAGGATTCAATTAATTAATTGAGTAATTTTTCAAAAGATTTTATGTTTTAATGAAAACTAAAATTAAATCCGAAACAAAAAATCTTGACTTACCTGTAGTTAAATCAAGTAATATCGGTGAAGGGAAAAAACCGAATGAACGAGTCAACGGATTTCGCTTTTTCAGGAACCATTTTGATAAAAACGGCGAATTGAAATTAATCGCTCGTTTTATACCGAGCTCTTATAGGGTTTGTTCCGAAAGTCATTTTAATAATTATAATTCATAAATTGTGAAAATTACAAAATCAAAACAATTTCTTATAGCTAAATTCGTAATTGTCAATTAACAATTTCATTTTCGCTACACAATTTTATCTCTGCAATGTTTTCAAAATCTTGTTTTTTAGGTACTATATACAATCTATATATTATTAAATTTTTATTTGCCATTATGTCATGCCCTGTATCCGAATTAGTTTGTTTGTGAAGGTACCTAAAATTTCTGCACTGAAAAATTATAAAGAAATTAATTTGAAAGTAAAAATAGTTTTATCACCCTAAAACAAAATAAGGTATTTATTTTTATATCGGCATCCCTGTGATAACCTATCACACAAATGAAAAGAAAATAATCGAAAACCGGTATCTTTATTTTGTGTTGTATTAATAAAAAATTTTGTGTAAATTGCTAAATAATATTCATTTCATCCTCATAATATCATTATATACATAAAAAATCGCTATTGTACGAATGCAACTGAAGATATTATACAGATAATAAACTATAAAAGAGAAAATAATAAGTTCGCAAAAATATCGAATTAACAAAAATGGCAATCACTGACACTTTGCATTACATTACCATTGGTAATCCCGTGAGCAAGGCTGTGATTTCCAGCACCACATCATTATTTTCCCGCGGAACGGTATGTGGATCGTTCTTTATTTTGTTTAAATTGTATAAAACTTCCCATATCTTTCATTTTAATTTAGACTTCAAGCACTAGTGCGCCTTCCGTGAAAGCTTCAACTGAAGTAGTCACCGCTAAAGTTATGGGGAGCGTAATTCCTCCACTATGGAAATTGGCAGGACGCAACCACCTTTTCGTGCGTTTAGCAGGCTTAAGCGGGGCTTCAGCCGTAATTCTCGGTGCAGTTGGAAGTCACAAATTGCACCCGACACACGAGAAGGATGAGATGAAAACAATCTTTGATACAGCCAACCGTTTCCATTTCTTCCACTCATTGGCTCTCCTTAGCGTACCGTTGGCTAAATATCCAGCTGTGGTAAGAAATCAAAGTTATTGTAGTTATATATATTTATAAACTAATACTGAATTATTTCAATTAAAGACTGGTGGTCTATTTTTGGTCGGAACTATATTATTTAGCGGTACTCTTTATTATCGTGCATTTACTGGTGATAAACAGTATGCCCGTTTTGCGCCATATGGCGGATTTTGCTTAATTGTCGGCTGGCTGACGTTATTGCTTTAAATATTGGAAAACTTAATGGCAGAAGGATGAAAACAACAAATAAGAACGATTTTGTGTTACATAAGCAAATATGAACTGCAATTCAACTAATGTACACATATCCATGTATACTTATACTTAATTTAATAATCACAGAATTAAATGGTCTTTGTTATTAATGAATGTCATATGATTTGAAGTGTCTGCAAATCGGCGTAATAGGAAATTTCAATAAATTTGATTTTTAATGGTCATTCTTAGATAACAATAATGTGTACAATATTTGACTATAAAACATACGTATAGCGCTTAAGTAATTGAATGTATTCAAATAAACGCGCGTTGAATTGGCCACAACACATTCGCAATGTAAACATTTCCAATAAAACGAAATCAGCAATGCTGAATGCGGGCGAAGATTATTCAAATTTGGTAGTGTTTTAAATTAGTTTTAAAAATTTTAAATATAAAAAGTGTAAATATTATGTTGCATTGTGGGAGGAAAATACGAAAAATGAACGAGGTGACCGGAAAATAATTAGAGACAGGTCTAATTTGATGAGCATCGTAAAGGTGTACCATAGTGAAAAAACGTAAGTTAAGTTTAATTACTTAAATTTATTTGTGTTTTTACTCATAATTAAATTAAAAAAAAAAAACATTCGCTTATACATGGAATCAAGGATTTAATGTCTGGCGAAATTTGCAAAACATATAAATTTTGCAATGTCATCACTGATAATCCGTGTCAAATTTAATCATACGTTTTTTCATATTATGCTTTTTACTATTTGAGATGAAATATGTAGTACAGTTAATTTTTAGTAAAGAATTGTAAACATTAAAAACAAAATTGTAATGCTTCAAAACATTTTAAATGCATGCTTTACGGCTTTAAATTGCAGCTCTGGGGTCTGATCACGATTATTATACTTATCGAATCAAATATCGACAGTTTGTCGATCAGTGTAGTATTTGAAAGCTAATTATTAAAGAAAATAGGAAATAATTACGAAAAACGGGAATTGTAGAAAGAGTAAAAAAAGTTTAAAAATTTTGTTTTATAAGTTTTTAAAGCTTTTTGTTAATAATATTCAAAGCCAGTGTGAATTTTTGAAAATACTTTTTTTAGTTTTACCTATAAAAGGCAATCGATTTAGTTTGCAGAAAAAAAAAACTTAAATGAATATTGCCTCTTCAATGATGTCCTGGGAGTCAAAACCCAAACATTGCATACGAAAACTCTTTAAACCCTAATAAATCAACAAGTCTCCGCGTGACATTAACCACTAATTTCAAACACAATATTTTATCGCTATTTGGTGTAACTGCCACAACAAACACTGTAAAGACTAAATTTTAAATCACATTTTGCATTTGCTCCTGTTATCAATTCTGAGAAATGCACTTTTTTGAACGCAACCGGCTGACAGTTATAAATATATGTAACTATTTATTGAACAGCCAAATGCGTTGACTATGGGGTTTCCCGTAATTTGAAACAACAAAAATGAAGTTTGTTGCAGAGAACTGGTTTAAAATTCAATGTTATTTACTGCTTTGGGCTCAACATGCACATGCATGAACATGAACATAACGTACTGTTGTTATGTATGTATGTAAATATGCGTGGAATTAACACTAAGTAAATTTTGTGCGCCACCGAAATTTCGTATGAAGCAATTAAAAATATTTAAAGCAAGTTTCTAAGCGCAAGATGTGTGAAGCCAAGTTCATTAGCTGCGTTTTCTGTGAAGTGTAATATGTGCGTAAACAAAACCGAATGTTCTCAGAATAGTTGCATAGAGAAGTATCAGTTGAAAGTTAGTTAAGGAACACACCTGGTGTCATTTCTGAGAATTTAAAAAAAAGTCGTCTGTATTAATATTTTGAGATTATATACATACATACATATGTATGTATGTATATTGTATATATGTATGTATATATGTATACATAGTTAATGAAAAAAAATAAAAAAAATCCAAAACAAAAATAATTTTAAGCGAGTTATTTACATTTTTTCAGGTGACTGAAAAAAGTTCTGAACTGCTATGCATTGATTGTAACCTTCACTGTGATTAAGAGATTATATACAGTTAGAATTTTCAAAAAAGCTATTTTTTTAATTGTATTTTCTTAATTTACATATTTTTAAGATTACACACATTTCATATCGTCCCGGTGAATATTTTCGAGGTTACACGCAAATTTGAAAAGGCGCTTCAGAGTGCTTTATATAGTGCATTTCAAACTTTAAACACGTTTTTCTCAAAGTGGTGTTTTCAAACTTGGTGACAAACTTTACTCGAAAACAGCTAAACCCATTAGTCTCAAATTTTAACACGAGCTTCTTAAATATATTTTTTAGTAATTAATTAAAAAAAATTTTTAAACAATACAATTTTTTTAACAAATTAAGTTAAAAATTTTGTCAAAAATCGATTCTTGTTTTTAGAAACTGCCATTTTGTTAAACAAATTTATTTTGAGTATTTCTCCTACTAATTACTCGATTTAACATTACTTTAACCAAATCTGTTTGCTTTTTTAATTTTAGAGGATTCAGTTCAGAGATATAGTGATCAACGCAAAACGTCTTTTTGGAGAGGAGCTCCCGGAGATCAGATGTAGTTCTTTTCCAAATAAATATTTTTACTAATACTAAGTCTTTAATTTCAGGGGTTGAAGTTCAGAGATATAATGGTCACCGCAAAACGCCTTTTTTGAGAAGAACTCCTGGAGATCAGCTGTTGTTCCTTTCCAAATAAATATTTTTACTAATACTAAGTCTTAAAATATAGTTTAAAAGTAGTCTCAGAAACAATTTTGGAAAATTCGCTTTTTTCGGCCTTCTAACTGTATATAACCCCTTAAAGGCAAAACAAAATATAAACAATTATTAATCTTTAAGGTAGTGCATATACAAAAACATAGGATTGTTTAAAAGAATTTATAATAAAAAAAATGACAAATTTTAAAAAATATGTCAAATTCTGGTCAAAAAGCATCAAGCTGAATGCAACTACTTTCAAAATACTCGTATTATGTGTTATTATTTTTATCTAGTAAAAAAAATATTTTTGGCCTGTCATTTCTCATACATTTAACAAACTGTAAGTTCGTTGTTCAGGAAGACATATACAAAATTAGCAAAAAATAAAATCCAAGTGATGATTTTTCTTCGAGCTACAACTGCAACCAATTTAAAAAATGTAGTTTTTCAGAAAAAAAACTTGAAAGGTAAAATGATTGAGCTGACGGCTACACTTTAGAAGGCTGTCACTTTAAAAATCGTAAAAATATTGATTTAAAATTTTTTGTATAATAATGTAATTTAGAGGACGAAATAATTATGAAAAAATATATAAAATACATGTATGTACATATGTATAGTATGTATAAAAATCTCTTTTCGAAGCTCCACACTGGCTAACCGTTAAAAATTTCGAAAGCCGTGAAATTCAATAGAATTTTCACATTTAATATTATATTTTCATTTAAATACCAATGCATGTATGTATGAGTGTATTTGTTGACCAATAATACAGTTATAACTCCAAATACACACCAACTTATAGTTTCAACCCGCTTTTGGCGCACTAAATATAAATAAAAATAAATCTAGTTGGCAGTAACAGCCGCCTAGTATTTAAATGACAAAACAAACTACTAAATAAATCTCAAATTTAAAGTACGCGTATGTACACATGTATAAATAATAAAAACAAAGATTATAAGCCAGCGAAAGACATACATACATAAGCCAGTACGTTCCAGGTTCGAGTGATTACGCCAAGTAAATACACACACACACACACCAACGTAAGCACATGCACCCATACATAAGTAGCAAGTTGTACATAACGGTGCGCGGCTACAATGTGCAATACTTCGCATCTCGTCTTTGTGTTGATAATCTCCTCAACGTACCTGAGAGATAGCTAGTAGAAGCTGCGAGTATATCTAATGTGAAAAACAATATCATTTTACAATGTGTCCCGAAATAAAGTGCTTTAAAGGGGGAAAACGGGGAGAAAGAACTGAAATATATGGTATATAGCATCCGGAGCTATAGTCAAGGTTTCGTTTGGATGTTACACTTGTGTGACGCCTTCGCAACGAACAAACCAATAATCCAAATGGAAATGAACCTGACAACTTTATTGCGCACTTCTAGAAAGTGTTTAATAACGCAGCCATTGGACGGACACGATGTCAAATAAACACATGGATATATAATGCGCTGTTGGAATGTTATGTTAACACTTTATTTGCCGTTATTTTCCATTAAACTGGGTTCTAAACCTGATAATTCTCTTAAGGAAACATAAAGTCGTACGTGGTTGATTACGCGGTGATTAGTATAGTGGATAATATGTTAAGCCTAAAATGCTTTAAGGGGTATAGAAAAATAAAACTGAATTTGAAATGTAGAGGTTTACACATAATGATTATCATTAATTAGGAATAAAACTTTATAGAAATGTAAATGCCAGATTATGCTTATGATTCTACACGTCTAAAACTTGAATAAAAGCAAGGCTATATGAATTTTTTATGGGGTAAATTAAAAAAAAATAATTTTAAGATTAAAAAAAATAATTTTAAGTTTTTAAAAAATAATTTTTGCTTTAAAAATTACCAAATGCATAGCCAAGAAGCATAATTTTCCTACTTGCTGAAAAAAAATCTTCGAAAGTTACGTATACGGCGTGTACACCCTGTGGTGGTTTTAGACAATTTGAAACTGTTAAAAATAATTATTGCTGCATCCATTTTAAATACTTAAATTGTCAGTTTCAAGCCGAATAAATACGAATCCTTCTGTTAAAAGCGTGCTAATAGTTCTCTCGTCACTACCAGCTAACCATTTGCGGCAGAAATCTCAATTATAGCACACCACTGCAAACTATAGAGTAGCTGTGAGGTGAATTCAAAAATATCGGTCGCGTGCCAATCTATTTCTGTTTTGCATTCGCAAATCAGCACAACCCCCCGGAGTGAGTCATAAAATGTAAATTTTAACCTAAATGCCATAGGTAATATGAGAAATATAGTATAGCATGCACTGGAATGAGTCGTATATACCAACAAAACAATAATATTGTTAGCGCCATCTGTACTATAACCACATAGGAAATACTCGTAAAACGCTAAGTCGCGCGACTTGTTGCTAAAAATGATAAAGCCAAGTTGTCTCCTCAAATTCCAAGTGACTGAGCGAGCGTGTATTATGCGCGACACATCCACCGGCTTTTTTAAATATACAACGCGAATTTTTTATGGTTTTATGATCGGAGCTAAGCGCTAAATAGCCGAATAATATATGACAGATGACACCTCTGACACTGCTGACAACAACGAGGGGGTGGTGTGGCGTTCTAGCGTTCTAGCGTTGTGCAATTTGTTACATACCTACATGCTGTTGTATATACGCTTATATACATATGTATATGATAGTGTAGATAGCCAATTGTTGGTGCGCTGTTTTTGAAAAGCAGTGTAAATAACAGAAACCTCTAATATCATATTTTAAAATCACAACGTGACATAATTCATGGAAATATTTAAATAGTTTTATTACTAACTTGATTTAAAAAAGTTGTGTTTGTAACAATATATAACTAACTTTTTTTTTTAATATTATATAATAAAATAATAATTGAAGTTGTATTAAATATGAATGTAGTTTTTTATCGAAAAATGTTCGATATTATTCTAAAAATTTTGGATTCACTAACTTTCAAGTATTATATTGTTCTTCAACAGTCAAAATATCCATTGGAATATTTGAATTTATATAGTATATGGTATATAATGAATATGTAAAAAATATATAGAAATAAAACAATCACTTTATTTTATAAAATAATTGAAGGAAAGTATTTTTTATAATTTTTTTAACATCTAACGATGTAACCGCTGCATATACATACAAGTATACTGGATTCCAGGCGACAAAGGAGTTCCGAGAGACGAAGCAGCTGATGAGATTGCCAGTGTCATCCGTCTGGCTACCGAACAAGTACAGGAAATACGAAAGTCACTAAGAACGATAAACAACGAAATTTACGAAAGGGCTGACAGGGTGATAGCGCGAGGTGGAATGCCTTAAGTACATGCAGAATCTCCAAGATCCCTTAGAAAAACTTGCTTGTTTCTTTTTCATACACATGATGCAGACAGAAAGGCAGAGAACATGAAATAGACGCTGAAACACCACCTATGCCTTTGTCCAGCACTACCTAGAACTCGACTCAAACATCTAGGAGCTTCGCAGTTCAAAGGGCTGGACAAAGTAGGCATCAAGTCGCTCTTAAAGTTCGCGTTGACGTTCTGTGTGACGAATTCTTCACCTCAAATTAAACTGAAACTCCATCTGCCATTACCAAGGACCAGTAGGCTTATGTATGGCGTGATAGCCGGTCTGTACAACCTAACCGATTCAAAATAAAAAAGTTCTTACCGCCAAATATTTGTTGATTTAGTTTAACAAGATTACTTGCATGTTTAAAAAATGGATTTCCTTGATACCGTAGTTTATCTCCAGGAGGGGGGAAAAGAACGCAGATGACGAGGAAGATTTTTTTGCATGAAATTGTCTCAAACCCAAAATCCATACAATTTACTATTACAATTGAATTGAATATAGACTATGATCGTTTTGTTATATTGACAAAATGGCTTCCAAAAAAAAGTGGATTAAGTGAATGAATTTTGCTTCAAAGTGGTTTAAAAGCCGAAAACATTATCAAAAATAGTATTCCTTCGATAATTTTCTGGAAAATAACTAAGAAGGTCATGAGAAAATTTCAAATCGTTCAGTATATCTTCACGGACTCTGGTAACAACAGTTAGAGAAGAAAACGTGTCGAAAGTTTTGTGAGCCGATCTCATAACTCCGCAACTATTTACCAGATCAATTTCAATTAAATGTTAAAATTATGAAATTCCCTCGCCGCTCTAGACTAAATTATTAACGAAGAAAAATAACTAAATTAATTTTATATAACCAGATTCTCAGATCTACCCAAACTATGGTATATAAGCACAGGTCTACATGAGTACGAATATATTAAAGTCGAAAATAATAAACATTGGCTAATTTTAGAATTAGAACAGATTATCTAAGTTTTACGCGTCATTGGTGGACAAAAAAGCAGGATCGTCTTTGTTAACTTCAAACAATTGCAATTAAATTTTCGTGAACTTATATAGCGTTAAATGTATGTATGCATGTCTAAGTAGTTGCTGAGCATTACTCTCAACTCTCCCAATTTCGCTTGGCTGTTATCAGCAAAATTGTTGATTGTTCAGCACTGGCGCGCTGCCACGCTGGGAATTTGGCCCACTGCCGTGAATGTATAAAACTCGGTTGTCCATCGTGCTCAACATCAGTCAGTTTAGATGAGATCTTGCAATTGGTTTGGCATTTCGGCAACCGGCTTAGACTGCCTTCTTGTGCCACTTGAGTCACGCTTACTAAATAAATAGTAAATAAATTGATTTTAGCTTCGGCTACTGATCTCGTTTGGCGTATTCACTGACTTCATTGCGGCTTGTACACACATACATATTCGTATGTGCCGTAACAATATATAGGCGTAATAGTGAAAATTAATTGAAGTTGATTGTGCTGATCATTAGAAGCTTCCTTTCGTGCGACTCAGGCATTAAGATTTCAGTTGTGATTTAGCCGCTGAAGTGAATTGTCGGCTAGATTCTCTTCAAGTCACTTTTGAGTTCTGCAAAAATATATGTACTACTGATAATATACTGAGTGAAAGTTTAGTTGAATCGTGATCTACGGGAAATTGTGTCATTTGAACGGTGTATTGATTCGTATAAATTTATTTGTGAATTTTGAAATTTCTGTAAAAAATGTGTGAATTCAAAGAGAAACAAAGCAGTTCTGCTCCAGGTAAGCGCACATACATAATTTTAACTAATTTAAGAACTTAATTCAATTTATTTTTTATGTTTAATCACTTTTTTCACGTTTAATAATCTATTTTAAATATTTTAGGAACAAATATTTTAATAATGAGGAACAAGCTTAAAAAATTAACACTTTTATATAAAATTTATCTAATTTTAACTAATTTAATGATTTGGTGCAAAATTATTTTTATGTGTATTTATTGAATAATAAAATAATTATAAATGGTTAAAATTAAATAATTTGAATTAAAAAATTAAGTGGTTATGGATTTCTCCGAGTAAAATAAAGCCCTTTTTCAGCAATTTTTTCTCACAAAAAAGTGAAATATTTTTTTGAATTTTTTATGGTTAGAAACATATACTATTAGCAAAGAAACTCTAGATTTTGGAAAATTGTTTTTTAAATTCATATATATACGTGTTTTAGTTAAAATCTTAACTTAGAACTTGGACGAAGAAAAAAACTTAAAATTGGTTGTTTAGCGCACATTTTTACAAAAAAATGAAAATTTCGAGACATTTTTTTCAAATAGTTGTAATCGAAAAAAATCTTTCGTCCAAGTCTTTAAGAATTATATCACAAAGAATTTTGAAATTTCGTGTAAAATTTTATGAAGATCGGTTGAGTAGTTCTTGAGAAATTTTGCCAACTGATTTCAAAAACACGTTTAAAGATTTGAGTGACAGTAAAAGCTAGCCTCGAGCGCACCAGTTCTCAAGGCTTTATCTCCAAAACTATTACTCTAATCAACTTGAAAACTTAGTAAAATACTCTAGAGGTGTTGTAGAATTGAATAACATAATAGAAAAAATCGATTTTTTGAAACCCGTAAACCCATGTGACCCCTTAAGAATACTTTCTCAGACACAAAGCTCGACATAGTATTTGTGTGAACAAAACTTCTTGTTGTTTACTCTTCAGATGAATGAGAAATATTGAAAAAGACGCACAAGGACAATAGCTTTCCAGAGCATGGTTCGAATATTGATCAAGTTATGCCTCGTCTTGAAAAACCGCGAAATAGTTACAATTCCAATAATTTGTATATAATAATAATTTAATAAGAAAATGACTAGATTTTACTGAGAATTCGCAATGTCACTGATAAAAAGTTTTTCCAAGTTAAGTTGCGTGTCACGTTCACGTTTTTCCAACTTGTATTAATTGTTGCAAACATTCTCGCTGCCCACGCAAAATGTGGTTTTCTCATTTAATAGTTGCGGACAAACTATTTCCTGACGAATTCGCCAGCACGTGCAATGTTTAAGAGTTTACTTTTTATGACAATCAGTTGACTTTATCAACTCAATTTTTTCTCGTTAAACAGCAGAGTTGTTCGAATACAAGATAATGATAAGAAATGTTATAAATTGCAACAGATACCGATTTGCATACAATTCAATGCGAAGAAGTGCATTTAAGAGAATGTAAATAAAAGTGATGCTATGCGTCTTCCTAGACATCGAAGGTGATTTTGACAATACGTCTTACAAAAGGGTAGGCAGGGCACTGGAGAAAAGGAATGTGGTAGCACCGGTGCGCAGATAGATAGAGGCCGTACTGAACACCAGAATAGCTGAAACCACAGTAGGAGATACAAGGATTCGTCTGGGTACTACCCCCCTGTTATGGAGGCTTGTCGTGGACGACCTACTTGTTTCGCTAACTGATAATGGGATCCGTTGTCAAGGTTATGCGGATGACATTGTTATTACAACCAGAGGCAAATTCGAAGACACTTTCTGCAACTTAAAACCAAGTAGTTTAAATCTGGCTAAATATTGGTGCAATGAGTTTGAGTTGAACATCAACTCCTCTAAGATAACCATCGTCTCATTCACGAACCTTACTCTTGGGTGCAGAAAGCTAAATAAAATAAAATTCATCCCTGCGGTGGAATTAGGTCAATATGACTTTGGTCAAGGCGACTTAAGCACTAATGGTGTGCAATTAACGAGCTTGAAAATCCTGGAATCTGTAGGTGGGTTTACACCATGATCGTGCGACCGATAATCATGTATGGGGTGGTGGCTTGGGCCTCAAAAGCTTCGCAGACTTCGGTAGGGCTTCAACTATCGAAGCTGCAACGACTCGCATGTGTCGAACTGAAGCCATGATTGCACTCACACCACCATCTAGTGAACGGTCAGACACACACTGCTACAAATGACAGCAGAAGGGTGTGGCAGAGGCAAGTTAATCATTTGCCCGTCTCCCAAGGGTCAATATTACCAAAAGGGTAAACTTCACCAAAAAGTTCAAGGTTACCTTTGGTAGCAAGGCTGACTGGTATGATTCCACTCTCGAGCGACTGCTTAGGGATAGTAAAATCATGTGGTGCACTAACGGCTCAAAATCGTCGGAGGGAATCGGTGCAGAAATCGCCGGGCCACGCACCAACTCACCTCTCCATACCTATGGGAAGATTTTTGAGCATTTTTCAGGCTGAAGTCTTTGCTATAATTCGGTGCATAATTCTTCAATGCAACTTTCTCAATAAACGTATAACCATACTTAGCGATAGTCATGCGACACTTAAATCAATCTCCTCCTATGAGATCAAATCGCTACTGGTGCAGGAGTGTAGAGGACGGCTGAATAGCCTTGCGGTCACAAATGTATAGCCGGAAATGAACTGGCTGATGAGGTCGCTTGCTCCGCAGCATCCCTTATCATGGTATAACCTAAACCCTTCACTAGGGTGGGTCCGCATACCATAAAGGAGCTGTTCTGCAATGAAGAAGGAGTATGTAGAGAGAGGTATTTCCAACAACTACAAGGCATACGGCGTGCCAAGTTGCTAATGATGGGTTACAACCTTAGCAGGCTTAAATATGCAATCAATCTCCTTAGGAACAAACTCAGACTACTAGTCGCATTCTACACTGGCCGCTGCAAGCTGAAGATGCACTTACTCATAATGGGCCCAGATTCTTGGAGCAGCTGATAGTAGATGATTCCCTGCCAATACCACAAAACAAGCGACAAGTTCCTCTTGAACATCAATCCTGGGCGGCTCCCGCGATTCGACAACGAGCGTTTTCGTTTGACGTTGTCGTAAGTAACCCACTTTTTATAACTTGTAGTCATCGACTTTAGATATGCATTGGATTAGATTTATAAACGAGGAATACATCTCGACCTTAGGTCTAGTGTGCCCTCTCCTAAATCACAACCTCTCCCAGCCCCAGCATATTGATGAAATCCAATATACTGCTGGGTGCTACCGAAGCGATGTGATCCCTATTTGGAAACATGGATCCAAGGACTTCCATCTGCCTCCTGGATGATCAAAATAGTGCTTACATCAAACTCCACAGGTCACTATAGATAACGATTGGAAAATAAACAGCTTTCTTTTTACTATATCTAATATGTCTGAATACGACGGATTTTTTCATACATTTTCTTAAATAAGAAAGTAGTAAATAATATGAAATATAGATTTTGCTTAATTAAAATGTTGCCAGCATTTTTTATAGTTTTTTTTCTTCACTGTAAACTCTCACTGTATACACTTCGTGTGTCACACACATACATTTGTATTTAAGTGCGAGAAATACGTAGATAATAAAACACTAAACTCGTACACATTTAAATGCAATAAAACTCAACTTGCCGCTTCCATCCAAATATTTATAAAGACTATACCTGGACCTGCGCTTTTTGCAGTGATTCACCACTGATTACATTTGACTCTCCATAAGTATTCGAGTGTATATGTGTGTGTATTGTCATACGAGTAGCAAACTCTTAGCAAATAAGCTCGGCACTTGTGCTTAGAATTATGTGCTGTAATTCGTGGAAGAAGAAGGATCTGATTACAGTCAAACATTGAGAAACCTGCACGATAGATTGATATAAATTTACTTTGAAGAATATCGACATTTAATGATACTGGATAACGTGTATTGTTATGAAGACGCGATGTGTTTGCTTACTTGTAATTTTCCAGATATTTATTTGTATTTCAGCTTAAACAAATTACATTGAAGCGCTTTGAAAGCAAGTTTTTATTAGTATTTGACATGCGTTATCGATAAATACACTGTTAATTCAACTTATAAAAAATTACTTGTAATCCAATTAATATCACAGTTGTATTTACTTCGAAATGTAATTGATTTTGAATTAACGGAAAGATTCTAGGAATAATAAATATTTATTTTTCAATAAAGGACAACGCTGTTCTGAAATGTAGAAAGTTCGATATGGATTTAGTTATATTTATATGTCAATTATAACCAATAAACCAATAACAAATCATAATTTCTTCTGCAGTGCTTCAAGTACTTTTATGCATAGTGTAAACTGATGACATCGTCGTTACGTTTGAAACGAAATTTCTTCTTTTCTCTTTCACCAATGAACTAATTTCAGAACTATGCACCAAGTAATGCAATTATACTCATTTATAAACTATTAAATATTATTGAATAAAATCTGTTGCATATGTTTTGCTACATTTCGAGTGCTTAAGCTACAAGCGACTTTCAAAGTGTGGGGAGAGGGGAATTAAAAAAAACCCAAGCAAAAAACTGCGCATCGCATAAAAATGCGCCACACGCGACAATTGTATTTATTTAATTTTTTAGTAAGTTGTGAATTACAATTTACACGGTCAGTAAATGGATAAGATACATTGTATGGTTAGGTATCAAGAAATATTCCAACTATTTATGAATTGCGTGTGTAAACAAGCGCAACCAAAAAATTACTCATACGCCTCACACTTCAGACTAAACCCGGTGCTTGAGTAATCAAACACGTTCACGCTTTCATTAGTGATTTTTGCTTGCCGAAAGGAAAACAAGAGTGTAGTAAGTGGCATTAGTGTATAGGCATATCACATGTAAGCTTTAAATCGTTATTGGTAACTACAGTAATAGGTGGTTCGTAGTGTAGCAGACAAATATTCATCTTAGGGATCAAGTGATTAAGTGGTTCAGTGACCGAGTGACATATACAATTTTTTAATAACCAACTGATTAGATAAATATACAAGAAATATATGCGCAATCATTGCAGCGATATTTTAAAACCAAAGAGTGCAAAGTAGGTATAAATATTATTTGTGAAGTTGAATTTGTGTCACTTTTCTAAAATCGTATTATTCCACTCTCCCATGCTGAATCCTATAGCTGAGAGGGTTCTAAATATGGGTTACCATAAATGTTTTTTTAATTAATAGATTCTTTGATTTATGACATTTTATATATGACTTAGCTTAATTGTTACATGGGTTTCCTCGGGTAAAAACAGCCTTTTTTAACAATTTTTGTCTCATATAACAGATGAAGTATTTTATTAGAAATTTGTATTGTTACAAACACTAATAACAAAAAAATTCCGAAATTTTTGGAAGAAAATATTTTAAGCTCGGCCATTGCGACGCCATTTCCGATGACCCCTCGGAAAAGATATGCGCCCGCGTTGGCAGGATAACTACTTACAGGATCATCGACAGTTAACAAATACGTGTTTTAGTTAAAACCTTAACTTAGAACTTGGACAGAAAAAACTGAAAATTGTATTTTCGGCAGACATTTTTATAAAAAATTGAGAATTTCGCGATTTTTTTCAAATAGCTGTAATCGAAAAAAAATTCTTCATCCAAGTCTTTAAGAATTGTATCTCAAAGGCATTTGTAAAATTTCATGAACGTCGGTTGAGTAGTTCTCGAAAACTCTTGCTAACCGACTTCAGAAACACAGTTTCGAGAAAAACGCTTCTAAAGATTTGAGTGACAATGAAAGGTGGCCTCGAGCGCACTAGTTCTCAAGGCTGTATCGCCGAAACTATTACTCGGATCATCTTGAAAATTTAGGACAATATTAAAAAGGTCTTCTAGAATTTAATAAAATAATAAAAAAAATCGATTTCGAGATAGACGTCCATTTATTAAAAAGGCGAGTATTTAGATTAACAGTTATATGTAGCTACATTAGGGTGTGTAAAAAAAAAGATTTTTCGCTTGGAACTCTGAAAAATAAGTTCTTAAACCGCTCTAAGAAAGTTTCTCTAAGGGTGAGCTCTTAATTGTAGCGAGGAGGTCCTTACAGTTATCTATTTTTTCTTAAAATTATTATTGATTACTTTAAGTCAAACTGTTTTATAAGAACTTTATAACTCAATGAAATCATGGTAAATCAGAAAACTAATAGTTTTGTGTGGAATTTTCAGCTCTATAAGCACTTGTGAGACTTCCTTAGAGCTTTCTAAGAACCTATTTTTCAGAGTATCAACCGAAAAAAAAATTCTTTTTTTTGATCCACTCTAAAGTAGATATAGTAAAACTATTTGAAATATATGGCAACTATCCTGAAAAAATATTTGAAAGTGTAAACTACTGTAACTCTTCTATATGATTTATTTATTATTTGATTTATGTATTATGTAAAATTTTCCACTGCAAATTTAAAACAGGTGGCAACACTTTTCGAAGAAAATTTCAACTTTCTTCATACATTCCTTTAGTTTTAAAATGTTCAAATAGATGGTAACTTTCGAACTATTTGCTTGTAAGGCATACGGAGGTTTTTTTCGAACATGATGTATACGTTCTTACTATATTGGAACAAAATGCATAACATATTTTAAAAATAAATTAACATAAGTCTTTATTTTAGTGGCATTAATTACGTAACATATTTTGAAAATAAAATTATGTCTGAGATAGATAATTATAAAAATACATACATATACATACGTATGTACTTATAATTTTTCCCTTTTTTGAATTTTTAATTGGCTGTTGAAGAGCTTTTTCGTTTATTTGCGTTTAGGAAATAAAGTCATTAATATAAAAAATCTAGCTACGTAAGTGAGAGACTTAGCAAAATCGATTCTGTGTAATTCATATTCTTATCTACTATATATACAATGACACCACAACGACGGGTTTCGAAAAGAACTATCAAACATGCCATGCTCACATAAAAATCATAATTTTAAACATATGTATGTACGTACATACACATACATATTTATATACAATATGATCAGCCATAGTCCACACACTTTTGCGTGCTTAAATTAAAATAAAAAACGCAATTCAATTTAGTATTGTGTTTATTTTGTTTGGCCACAGCACAAGGCAGTCGATGCCTTCCCAATTAATTGACTAACTGAAGATTCATAAAGAAGCGAGAGAAAGCTAAATGAACATCACTTATGCAAATGCGCATTTTTATGTACATACATATACATAACTATATAAATATGTCATCTTTATTATTATAAAACAATTAAATGCTTAAGACCGTTATAAACATATTTATAATTGCATATGCTTGGGTTATTTAATAATTAAAATTTTTAAGTAGAACAAGTGGTTTGTTTATTAAACCATAATTATTTGGAAAAAAATATAAAAATTTAGTTAGTTTATTAAAAATAATGAATTCGGTAAATAGCGCTATTATGAGTTTCTAAGCTCATTGAATGCAACAAACCAAAAAACGTTTCAGCACGCAGGCATCGCTATTAGTTATTGATTCTTATGAAGCAATAAAGACATATGTTGAATGTTATTAAGAACCTACTTCCTAAGAAGTAACTGATGCCCAGAGCATAATGAAATTATATATAAGAAATACCTCTCCTGCTGAATGGCATAACACCAGATGATGGTGAACACGATTTCCCAATCGAAGACAATGGAGCGGACGTTGAATTCCCAAAGACTTGTAAGATGTAGTAACAAGCGTATATGCCACTTATTGGTATCAAGACACTAAACTCTCATGCCTAGATTTGTTCTTTCCTTAACATTTTTGGCAAACGTGTTAAGCAAAACGTGTCAAACAAAAATGGACACAAGGAACGATCAATCATATTTGATTGCTTCTAGTACTAGAGGTAGAGGTGTACAGCGTCACAACTTAGAAACTGTGTTCAATCCCAAATAAAGAATAACTCAATCACTTTTATAACACTACGTTGTCAATGGATTCTGTTACTTGATTAAAACCATCTTATTCGACCTCAGTTTAAAAAAATCACTTGACTGAATCTCTCGAAAAAAACGGCTTGATGCCACACCTATTCGAATGTTGTACAGTGTTATGAACACACACACATGAAGAAGTTCATTAGCATGGAATTTATTACAATTCTATTTAAACTTCGATCCATAACGTGACATCGATTGCAATTAATTTGTTTATTGGATGGTTAGCTCGATTTGTTTAGCATATACGTACACTATGTATATACTGCTGAATACAAATATTCTTATATGCATGTAAATAAACAGCCTATGGGCTCAATTGAATTGTTTGAAAGCCGATTAGTCGTCTTTCTCAAGTGGCACGTGGCTTTTGCCAGTAAGCAATAGGTGACAAGCTCGGGATTAATTGAAATTGAAGCAAACATCTGGACTCATGGCAATAGATTTTGCTGCACGTTTTCATTTTTTCGAATTAATAAAGTAATTCTGCCAATTGAAAGGAATTCTAAAAATTTTATATTCGCGCATTCAGCGCAAGTCAATATAATTAATTAAAATGTTCAAGACATATCCGAGCTTTAAATTGAAAATATTACTTTAAGCTGTGATTGAGCATTTCTATTTTAAAACCCGTATTATTTTAGACTTTTAGAAAAAGCGATTGATTAAAAATATTAAAAAATTATTAAGAGAAAATGCTTCCACAATTTTTACTGTTTATTTGTAAATAGTTTGGAATTGTTTAATGATATAATTAATATAATACTATTATGATCAATACAAAAATTTGATAATAACATAAATATTAACAAACAAATTTTAAAAATATTTTTTGTCATTTCTATAATTTCAGCTGAGAGTACGAAACTTACGATTGCCACAATCGAAGGTGGCAATGTCATCGCCAGTATGCCAGAACCTGGCAAAGGCGCTGAATATTTTGAGAATGCCTTGGAAGCGACGAGTAAGTGTACAAAATATTCTTAAGCAACTACTAAAAAACAAAAAAGAAAAAAAAAACGTTAACTTCGGGCGCACCTAAGCTATAATACCATCCACTTATACCAAACTAAAGATTCCTTACAACTTGATTTTGATCAGTCAGTTTGTATGGCACCTAACTATATTCCAAAATTGTCCAACCTGAACAATTTCTTCGGAGACTACATTATTGTCTTAGACAAGAACCCTCGCCGAAATTCGTGGAGATATCTATGGAGATATCCATGCATTTAAACACTTGATTCCGATCGATATGATATCGGTTCCGACAAATGATCAGCCTCAGTGGGAGAAAACGACGTGTGTAAAATTTGGATATTTTAAAAACAGTTCGCATATGTACGAGTATAGTCAGACGGCTAAATCGACTTAGCTCATGCTGCTCATTTATGTATGTTTATATATTTGTGGACAAAAAATAGTAAGACTTTTGAATTTAAATTTCGCATGGAAACCTGTTCGTCGAAATATTTTTTTCTAGGTTGGTATGACTGTCAGTAACATCTATTATTAGTGTTTAGTATGCGCTTGTCTTTATGAAGTACATAAAGTGCATTCGGCAATTTTTACGATGAGTAAAATTATTCAACGAAGAAGTTCCATTAAATTTTGTGTGCCGAAACGGTCAAAATGTTGGAATAGACCTTTGGTGATAATTGCTTCTCGCGAGCAAGCGTTTTTGATTGGTACAAATTATTCAAAGACGGTCGAGGATGCGTTGAGGACACGTTCAGGATGGCCATCAACATCAACTGATGATCAAGACATCAACAAAACAGAAAAATTGGTGCTTGAGAATCGACGATTAGCAGTCAGAGATCTGACTGACATCTTTGGAATATCGGACGGATCAGTGAAAACCATTTTGAAAGATCATTTGGGCTTAAGCACTGGTGGTTCCAAAATAACTAAATTTTATCGAAAAAAATCGTGACGTTAACGTTTGTGAAACAATGCTTTCCGACTACCAAGATGTCTTCAAATGTATTATTACTGGCGATGAGCCTTGGATCAATGCTTACGATTCGGAAACAGACGGCAGGTCAAAAATTAAGGTTATGTTGACAGCTTTCATCGATTATCGAATTCCTTCCGACCAGCCAAACTAACAGCAAGGATTACTATTTGAGTATTATGCATCGTTTGCGCGAACCTATTCGTAAAAAGTGGTCGGAATTATGGGATTTATGATGACTGAGAACTCTTGGTTTTTGCAACAAGATAATGCACCGTCTCATACTGCATTGATTCTTCGAAAGGTTTTCGCCAAATATTCAACCAACATCGTGCCGCAACCACCGTCTGAATGAGCTCCGTGTGACTTCTGGCTATTCAGCAAATTCAAACGACCGCTCCAAGGAAACCGTTTTGAGTCAATTAAAGACATTAAACGTGAATAGCTAAGCGCATAGAAGGCTATGCCGGAAATTTACTTTAATAACTGTTTCGAGGATTGGCCAAAGGGGAATTACTTTGAGGGGGACGACATAGATTTTAGAGAATAAATTAAGAAGAAAGTCTTACTATCTTTTGCTCCGCACAGTTTTCTTCTGGGTGTAACAAACGTCGTAGCATACTTCATATACCTTGTTCATGGTATAAAAATATTGATATACAAAAACATAGTTCAGTAAGTTCAATTAGTATATCTTTTTATTATATCGATAAATAATTCTTTTTAGCATTTGGAAAGTTCAATTATTTACTCATATTGATATCCGGTTTGATACTGGCCAATGTGCTGCTCGAAACGCTCGGCATCAGCTTCGTGTTGCCCGTCTCACAATGCGATCTGAACTTGACGATCCAACAGCGTGGCATACTGAGCGCCATAGGATTTGCGGGCATTATTAGCAGCTCACATCTCTGGGGTTTTCTGGCGGATACGACCGGACGTAGAAATATTATACGCCCGACATTGCTGTTGGGCTTTGTGGTGACGGTGCTTTCAAGTTTCGCTACGAATTTCTGGTTAATGGTCATTTTACGCTACATTAATGGTTTTTGGTAAGTAGTTAATCATGTCATCTATATGAATCGTTTGAATTAATGATTTCATTTCTGCTAATGAAGCATTTCCGGTGGTTCTGCAACGATTTATGCGTTTTTGGGTGAATTTCACACGGCCAAGAATCGTTCACGCGCTATTATGGGTTCAGCGTTCATTTTCGGCGTAGGTTCCATGCTGATGCCCTGCATCGCTTGGCTGGTCATTAATCAGGAATGGCGTTTTGTGATTCCCTATTTGGGTATCACCTACAAGCCCTGGCGTTTCTTCATGGTTGTTTGCGGTATACCCGGTTTCTTATGTGGCTTAGCCTTGTTCAAGATACCGGAGAGTCCAAAATTCTTGCTTAGTCAGGGCCATGACGATAAGACACTCGAGATACTGCAGACAATGTTCCACGTAAATAACTGCAGGCCACGTGATGAATATCCAGTAAGTGTATGCCATTTAAATTAATTTTTGAGCGCCTTCAATTTATTTTTTCCTTAACACGTGTTTAGGTTTCTCACGTCGTTGAAGACATTGACAGCGCAATGAGCCCGAAAATCGAGCGTGAACGCATTTCAAATCCAGCTGTTGCTTTGCTCCACTCGATGTGGGACCAAACACAGCCGCTTTTTAACCGCGAGTACATGCGCACCACGGTGCTCATCTGTTCCATACAATTTTGGATATTCGTGACCTCGAATGGCATGTACATGTGGTTTCCACACATTCTCAACACCGTCGCAGAGTTTTTGAACGACAACCCTGGCAATCGTACTTATATGTGTGAAGTGGTGTACAGCAAGCAGGAGAGCATTTTTAAGTCAGAGAGCGTACATGCCGCCGCCGTCAGCGATGGCGTGACACTAACAGCTTCGCAATGCAATGAAAAATTGGAGATCTCGACATATCAACATTCGCTGGTTTTGGAGGTGCTTTACGCCGTGGGGTTCGCTCTAATTGGCGGCATCATCAACAAAGTCGGCAAATGCACCATACTTTGTAAGTGGTACTCTATTTAAAGTTAATTTTGTTATTTATTTAGTCTTTCTTCTGCTTGTAGTTGTGATTTTAGGTGCCTGTGGCATTTGCGGCATAGCCGCAGCTTACGTCGATATACCAATGGTTGCCATCTATCTGTATGTGGCTTTGCTGCTCTGTGGTTTGGGCATTAATGTCTTAAGCGCCGCCACCGTCGATCTCTATCCCACAAGATTGAGGTAATTAACAATATTTATACCACTTACTGTGCAGTGGGTTTCATACTCTGTGTCTTCTTGTGTTCCACAGAGCAATGGCTATCTGTATTTCTCTCATGATGGGTCGCTTGGGCAGCGTCGTCGGCGCCAATGTCTTTGGCGCGCTCTTAAGTCATCACTGCGAAACCGCCTTCATCGTTTCGGGTGTGTCTTTGATATTGAGCGGCTTCCTTGGTTTCCTCATTACCAAACCGACCAAACGTAGCGGGAAGCAAGAGTCTTGGCGTCGCACCAGCCTAGTCTCCATGACGGGGAACTGAAGTAAAATATCTTCCGCCGTTGAAAAGCTTCATGTGTATTGCGAGTTTATTATTCGAAAGAAGTGCATGTTTTAGTGCTTAGTTTGTTAAAAAATTGTTGCCTGATAAGTCTGATTGTGAACTACAGCATACCTGATAGTTGTGTTAGCACTGAAAGTATTATGTCCGAAAGTGAATCATAATACTTACCCACTTATCGTTTTACTTAGTTAGCACTCGTAGTAAGTAGTTGTAAGTGATTGCTGTTTTAAAGCAATATGTTTTTGAAATTTAGTTTGTAACAATTAGCATTACATTTAATAAAAAAGTATGTATAATACGTTGATTAGTTTTCATTGGGGGCGTTTTTTACGTGGCGGATACCAAACCGAGCGTACAACCCTGAGTAGGGATGGTTCGCCTTCTCACTTTAGCCGAAAGTCGTGAGTTGCTTGAGCTATATGTAAAATAATCATTTCTGGTCACTCCCAAGGGAATAGCGATCAAAGAACTTTCCTCACTTGCGTGAACTTCTACACATGATTTCATTCTCCGTACTACATATGAAAGTCTGAATAGCAATTACCCGTCTGGAGAACAACAAAGTGGCGAGGGCCGATGGATTGCCGGCCGAGCTTTTCAAACACGGCGGCGAAGAACTGATAAGAAGCATGCATCCGCTCTTTGTAGAATATGGTCGGACGAAAGCATGCCCGACGATTGGAATTTAAGTGTGCTCTGCTCAATCCACAAAAAAGGGAGACCCCACAATCTGCGCTAAATACCGTGGGGTAAGCCTCCTCAACATCACATATAAGGTTCTATCGAGCGTACTGTGTGAAAGATTAAAACCCCCGGCAACAAACTGATTGGACCTTAGTTTGGCTTTAGACCTGGAAAATCATCAACTGACCAGATATTCACCATGTGCCAAAGCTCGGGAAAAGACCAGTGAAGAGAGATCGACACACACCACCTCTTCGTCGATTTCAAATCTGTGCAAACTGACGTTGAGCAATACTAAAAGCTCCGTCAGAATCGGGAAGAACCTCTCCCTGCCGTTCGATACCAAACGAGGTTTCAGACAAGGCGACTCCCTTTCGTGCGACTTCTTCAATGTACTGCTGGAGAATATAATTCGACCTGCTGAGCTTAATCAAGCTGGTACAATCTTCTATAAGAGTGTACAACTGGTGGCGTACGCCGATGACATCGATATCATTGGCCATAACAATCGCGCCATTAGTTTTACTTCCTCCAGACTGGATAAGGAAGCGAAGCAAATGGGTCTGGAAGTGAACGAAAGCAAGATAAAATACTTGTATATCTTGTCATCAAACAAACAGAACGTCGCACTCCTGGCTTGGCTCTCACGTTACTGTAGACCGTAATAACTTCGAAGTCGTAGATAATTTCGTCTATCTTGGAACCAGTATTAACACGAACAACAACATCACCCTTGAAATCCAACGCAAAATATCTCTTGCCAACAGTTCAGTGAAGTAAGAGACAGCGGCTTCGCTGGCTAGGTCATGTCGTTCGAATGAATGAAAACGCACTAGCTCTAAAAGTATTCGACGCAGTACCCGCTAGGGGAAGCAGAGAAAGAGGAAGACCACCACTCCGGAAAGACCGGGTAGAGAAGGACCTGGTTACACTCGGAATCTGTGAAAATAGTGGAAAAAAAGGAATGACTGGCGCGCTGTTGTAAGCTCGGCTATAATAGCGTAAGTGGTGTCTACGCCAATAAAGAAGAAGACTTGTTGTTTTCGTGTTTTACATTTTTGAAAAAAATTTTAATTCCATAGGTAATTAATAACATAATGCAAAGCACGTAACAAATCAATAGACTTACAGTATGGAGCGAAAATTCTCTTCATAGAGTGCTTTGTAAGATTACGGGTTTTTCTAATTCTGTAAAAGTTTCAAATTGTAAATTACAGTCAGTTGAATCACTTGATAAATACTCAATAGCGCAACCAGAGATTTCTGTTAGGGTTCCTATGAGCTTTTTGATCTCTTGACCCTACCTTCGCTATAAAATTTCAAAAAACCAACAACAAACATTTTTTGCAAATTGTACCAAAGCATAAAACTAGGGCTCTTAAAAATATTCGAATAATCTTAAAACCGTTTATCTAATCGAAAAGTCGACGACTTACGACTATCCGGATACTGCAAACCGGATCTTATTATTCTAATAATGCGCTTAATCCGGTTTGTCGATTAGTCGAATACCAAGAACTTTACTTAAAACACTATTTTTGGGAAACGCGTTTATAGATAAATGATAAAATGTTAAGGTTCGGTTTGGGGTTCAATAGCTCGAATGCCAACAAGCTTTCAACCGAATCTTTTATTGGGTATGATTCTAGTTATACCTACATTACAGGTTCATCCCTTTCATATGCAAAGAGCTAATAGCAATAGGCAATACAACTTTCCTCGCTTTGCTTGACAAATCAAACTTTTACCCCAAAGCAAAGCAAGTATGTAGAATGAACGCTTGAACGAAATGAATGCTTTCTGTGCTACTTATATTTCAATAGTTCCTGCCTCTAGAAATCACATATTAAAATTTCAAATAGATATCTCAAATAGTTCTTTAGTTACAGCCATTTAAGGTTTAGCCATTTACTTGAAACGGTCCACCAGCTTTTTTTAAACGCATTTTTTCCCAAACAAAATTTTTCGAATTTGCTGAAGTGATAACTCGAAGACAAAGGCATTATATCATCATTAAAATTTGTTAAGCCTATTCTGTATTTGGCTCTACATACAATGACTGAATCGGTTTTTTGATCTGAACAAAAATCGAATTTTGGGCAGGCCTAAAACGACGTTCAAAATTCAACTTTTTATGGATCGTTCTACGAACAATGTTCCAGTTTAACGAGAAGAGTTTATTTTTAGGTTTTATTCAGTCATGGAGAAAGCCAGAACCACTGTCACGGCTGTCACATTGGAAGTGCGTTTTAATAAAAACGATGACTGTTGCTTGGTAAAGCGTAAAAAGATGACAATTGCCCAACATTTTTTTTTGTCTTTACTGCGTTTCTCTTCGATTTGAACATACTTATGTCACAGACAGTTTTAACAAGTGAAAGGCATTCGTCAACGTAACTAGCGAACAAACGAAGAAGAGAGGAAGGAATTATTTGGCAGTGAGAAATTATCAAATCTAACGAGTACTGTAAGCACTTCAATGCCAACGGAGAAACGTATTTTCTCAACGGACAAAGAGTGGACGTAAGTCAGTCTAAACGGTTTTATATGTTTTAAAAGAATATCGCAAAGAGACACAGCAGAGAGTTGTCCATGGCAACAGAAAAAGTTTCAACGAATAAAAGGGAGCAACACGAATACCACGAGTAAGCGAAGAACAACGTTTGAGAATTTTGAAAAAAAACTGTAGACAGAATTGTCAGCAGCATATTTTTTCAATTTTTGGAAGTCGACGAATAAAGTTCAAACAGCACGGAAACGACGGCAAGTGAAATGTCTGTTATGCAGAAGCAAATGGACGAGACGCTTGAATTAGATGGCGACGAAGGAGACGACGAATCGTCCTTGCAGGACGAAAGGTCAGGAGAGGCCTAGCTGTCACAGACAGTTTTAACAAGTGAAAGGCATTCGTTAACAAGCAAGCAAATGGAGTAGTCCTAGCAGGCGCTGGGAAATAAATTAATTGTCTTTTCAATATTTTTTGTATTCGTACAATAATAAATTTATAATACTTTTTGTATTCGTTTGATAACGATTTAAAATAAACAATTTTGGACATTCTTGATATCAAATAAACAACTTGGGCATTCTTGACACATACTTATTCAAAAGCATATATGGAACTTTTTTGTCAAAGCTCTGTTAATTCGCCTTTATGAGTTTCACTGCGTGCATGTGGTAGTTTCCCGCTAATTCTTTTAATGTATCGGAGTTTCGGTAATCGTGACCTGCTGGATTAATACAGATGCGATTATTCAGGGATTACATGGGTTTCCTCGGGTAAAAAACGGTCCTTTTCAACAATTTTTTTTCATATAAAAAAATAAATAGGTATCATATTAGAATTTTTATCATTACAAACATACACTATTAACAAAGAAATTCAGAAAATTTTGGAAAAAAATATTTTCAACTCGCACATTGCGTCGCCGTTTCCGGTGACCTCCCGAGAAACAGATAGTTGTGTTCGGAAAAAAATCCTTTATTCAAGTCTTTAAGAATTATAACTCAAAGACGTGTGTAAAATTTCATGAAGATCGGTTGAGTAGTTCTCGAGAAATCTTCCCAACTGACTTCAAAAACACTATTTCGGGGAAAAGGCTTTTAAAGATGCCACACTTAGCATATCTAGCCTAGAGCGCACAAGTTCTCCGAAACTATTGCTCGGATCATCTTGAAAATTTATAATGAAAAAATAAGACAATAAGAAAATCAATTTAGCCATCAAAGTCGTTAAATATTTTTATTGTTGTGTTAATACTTCAGCTTTTCTATTCCTTATATTCTATGTTCAGATAAAACTAGTGTTCATTACTTACCCTGCTCTTAAGTTCAAAAAAGCATTTTTTTAAATTATAACTTTCATTGAATTCTATATAGTTTTTATTTCCTTGGAGTCAATTTGTTCACTCAACTTTGGGTTTGTGTCTCGCCTAAGCTTGAGATGATAAGATGAAGTAAAATATATACATATGTACATTGTTTCATACAATTTTCTCAAAAATGAGCAAACATATTTACATTAGCGAATTTTGATAAAAAAAGTAACAAAATAGATATAATTTATTTGAAAGAAAACAAGTTTATGGTTTTATCAATACTTAAATAGATGTGTGTTATTAAAAAAATTATTATTCTTAAAAAAAGGCAGATCCAATAAATAAAGAAATAATGAAAAAAAGATGTGTGTAATATTGTTTAAAATTTATTTTTTAAAAGCTTTCTATTTAAAAGTGCTCAGTTTTTGACAGAAGAAATATAACTAAGCTTAAAAATATGCTAAACAGGCAATAATGCCGACAAACCAAATTTTCAGTTTAATTAATTTTTGTATTTTGATTCTATCATAGTGTATATTCCAACTTTAAATAGCATTAAATTTAAAGTTTAGCAACAAAATAATTTGATTTGAAACCAAAAAATCAAAACCATCTCTTTTAAAAGCAAAAATAAAAATTTTCTCATGTCTTATGACAAAATTGTTGTTAAAGCAACTTTGTAAAAACTATAAGTTTATAAAATATTTAAATATTAAAGATCAAGTGCGATCGCTTTGTATATCCAGCGCCTAAAACTATGCCAAATATATTGCAGAGCAGCATGGCCGCCTTACGCTATCATTACCAGATATAACCAAATCTTACTGATTTGCTGATTCATTTCACGATCTTAACAAGTGAAGTGCGTATTTTAATTTAAACGTTTGTACCTTAAATAACAAACAAATAGATTAAATGATGTTAACAACATTAAGAGCGTCTGCAAGGCGGCAAAGTTCAACGGCATTTGGTAACTTGCAAGATTTTTCAGAGTTTTATGAGATGCTATGACGCCAAATGCAGACTTTTGGAAGACATTTAGTGCAATGTGTATTATATAAATATGTGTGTGTGTATGTCTTCAGTACCTTAAAATGGAAATTAATTTCACAATTCGACTATTTTCGAGTGTTAGCAAAAGCGACTATTTTAGAAAAAAGATGTTTATTGTTCGCTTTGCCACAACATCTTCACAAAAACCGGTAAATAATCAGCTATATATTTATGTATATGTCGGTGTACACCTTTTTAATGGTGAGTCGAAAGACGACATACTGGACTAAACTGACAAAAGCCGGTAAAAACCGATTCACCATACGCATACACCCATATCTACATACATACATATCTACAAACAAATGTATCTTCACGGAATTTCGCAACGCTTGTGGCACAGACCGTTACTCGGTGTGCGGTCGTTAAATGCCGAAGAACGAATAAAGTCAATCGATTCGGTCGTTGTACACACTCGCACACCTACTTTGATATATGTACATATTTATGTAAATATGCACGAGTGTGTGACTGCGCTGTCAGCGCCAGCGTTGAGGCGGCGTGACGCGATAATGAATTGAAAACTGATAGCCACAGAGGCCGGCGCCAACGTCAGCGCTAAGTTCAACAATATTTACGCGAGCATAAATGACAAATTTAATTGGCGACGCTGTTGGCGCACGAGACACGAAGCAATCAACGCGCAGCAGCGTCGCAAAGACTAGTGGGAACGCGTCATCGCGTGTATATAAATGTGTGTATGTTTGTAAGCACCGAAGATCGCTGTGCAAAATGTGAACTTGAAGATCATAATTGTGTGTATGTATGTATTTCTGCTTAGCATTGCAAAAGCTGAGGTGTTTTGAGTTATATTTCAATTTATTTATATTTTTATACGCGCGCATGTATTTGTAAATATTTTTATTAGCTTGTTTTATCGGATGTTCCGTAAGTAATTACTACGCGTATGATAAACTTAATTGTCCTCAATTGTTTTTTAAATTACTTGTGGAACGCGTATCAAATGCCAAGCGTAGTAAGTAATAAAGATATTCAATTGTTGCATTTGTAGTGGCCTTGTTGCAGTCTTAGAGCGCGAAATAGTTTTAAGAATTTATATTATTTGCTTTTCCTGTATACAGATACGCACACACACACACACGCACACGCTCATAGTTCACAGCATTATTCAAATGGAGCACACGGTGCGTATGAGTGACTTTTTCACTTAATCATTGCTTCTGAGCGTGCTGGAATAAATGCAAATATTTACATTGGTATTATTTTAAGTGACTTGCATCACGAGTATCACGTTTGATAGTAGCGATAATTATGGCAAATAAAATTAAATTCCACGAATTATATGGTAATGTTTGTAAGTTATTCTTTTGAATAAAAGTATGCAACAAACTATAGTTATGCATTAAGTAATAACGGGAACGGTTTTATTGAGCGAATATATAAAAGCGAATAATTAAATCAATAATATTCAAGTTGCAATAAAAACAATTATATATAATAAAAAATAAAATGTATTAACGGTAGTTTTCCAAAACTAGTTTTTTATAATATACGAATGTAATGAGAATAATAGATTTTTAAATAAATGATGCACAACTTAGAAAGTGGAATATAAAGCAATCATAAATAAGTTCACGCGGTGCAGGTGCTAATACAGAAATGTTATGTTAGTAAGTGCATAAGAAAATTAAACAATGATTTTATCTTAGAAAATTATTATTTAACCTGTTAAAAATGTATTTTCAAGACATATAAGCTTATTCATACAGAATTATAATTAAATGGAGTTAGTCATTATAGTACAATTCTACATATACAAATCTAGTAAAATTTTCGAACGACCTCCCCCCCCAATAGATATATAGTATATTTTTCAGATAATGATCGAAGAATATAATTTTTGATAATATTTTCGATTTTTTAAGCCTCTTTGAAGTGGAAATATTAAATTAATACATTTTTTTAAATTATTATTAAATTTTTACAGATCCCGATTGATTGGGAGGAACCCACAAAATGTTTTTTTCAAATAAATAAATAACAGTGCTCTGTGTTTATTGTGGCAATACTATTTTGTTTTAGTTGACAGTGCGAACTTTTTCGCGAATTTGTTTAAACAGAAAATAAAAATAGTTTCCCAAGCTTACACTCATATAAGGCATTATTTTGTATAAATTATCAATATATTTTAATTTTAACTACATTTCAGTTGAAGTTTGCATTTTTACATTACCGATAAGCAACGTTATTTATGTATGTCTCATAAATTATTAATTTTGCTTTTCGTAAACATTACTTTAAAGCTTTCGCTAAAGCGGCGCGAGTAGTTGTAGTTCCAAACGCCATGTATAGCTGCATAAAATTGTGTAGATATAAGGATGATATATGCATGAAAGCTTTCGGTAAATATTTAAAATAAAAATATATATTTCTTTTTGTGGTTTTCTTGCTAGAAATTTGTGTTGATGTAACGAGTTTTTCAATAGAGACGCTACAAAAGTTGACCGATAGGGACAGCAAATAACGCGTTATTTTTTCTCGATCTTTTGACATTTCTCTTCAGTAAGATTTGCCATTTCATCATGGAAAGATATACGATTCAACAACGAGTCAAAAATATTAAAATTTAGCCTTAACTTTAAGAGCGCTTCGTCCAATTTATGGTCGTCATTGTGGCCAATTTATGAAAAAGATCTTGGCCTACATCCTTACAAAATCAAATTGACGCAAGAACTGAAGCCGCTTGACCATCAAAAATCGTCGCATGTTCGTGAGTTGGGCTGAGCAACAACTTGAAAATGATCCGGATTTTGATCGAAAAATCATCTATAGCGATGAAGCTAATTTCTGGCTGAATGGCTTCGCCAATAAGCAAAATATGCATTATTGGTCAGGCAGCAATCCGCACGTAGTCCATGAGCCTACATTGCTTTCCGAAGAAATTACGGTTTGTGGCGGTTTATGGGCCAGCGACGTCATTGGGCCGTACTTCTTTCGTGATGATCAAGAACAGCACGTTACTGTGAGTGGGAATCGCTACCGCTCAATAATAACCGAATATTTTTGGCACGAATTGGATGATTTGGGCTTGGACAACATGTGGTTCCAACAGGACGGCGCCACAAGCCACACAGCGAATGTCACAATTGATTTATTGAAAACCAAGTTTGGTGAACGTGTTATCCCACGAAATGGCCCAGTCAATTGGCGGCCTCGGTCGTGCAATTTGACGTCGTTAGACTATTTCCTGTAGGGCTACGTCAAGTCTATGGTCTGCACCAACAAGTCAGCGACGATTGATGAACTTCGTACCAATATCGAACGTGAAATTGCAGCAGTATCGGCCGATTTATACTTGTAAACCGTCGAAAATTGCGCTCAGTGTCTGGACTTCTGCAAGCGTGTCCGTGGCCATGCAAAAGAAATCGAATTCTATACGTAATGGCATCGAATGTACTTTCACAGGTATAAAGATTTTCATCGCTATCTCAAACCGAACCTTTTGTAGCGATCTTATTGAAAAACCGGTTACATTTATTACATGATGTAAGATATTGGATAACAAAGTATGAAAGTTGTCTTCAAAAATCTGAAAAATATTTACATTATAATATGAGTAAAAATGGAAAAAATTTAAATAGTCAAATATTAACATAAGAGTAACATATTATAGCATTTTGAAAATATATTTTAAAGTTTCGTGCTTCTCCTTACAGCTTTGAAAAACAGCTGTTAAGCGAAAAAAAAGTATACATTACACGTAAATATTTCACAAATAATGTGAATGTTGTTTAGATTTAGAAAATTATTGTAATCTCTTTTAGTTTAGGATTTCTCGAAAGAGTAATCATTCATTATGAATATTTTTTTCGTTAAACAGCTGTTTTGAAAGGCTTTAGGTTTCATACATTAAAGAGCCTATAAAACCTATGAATATATTTTATTTACGAAATAATATTTATATATGAATTTATATACATAATTTACCTTTATTTATTTATGGTATAAAATATTTTAATAATCATAAAATATTTAAAAATCAAATAATATTAAAAAATAAAATAAATATGAAAACAAACATTTTTCTTTCATAATTATTAAAAATTTAAGCACCCTTCGAGACATGCAATAAATTATAAAATCAATAAATCAGTATCTCTAATTCATCAAAACTTATTTTTTGCAAATCATAAGGTGTTTATTTTGTGAGTGTGCCGGTTCAACCCAGTCTGAATGAATTTCTTTACGCTGTTAATCATCATTTCATTGTAGAAATGCGCACACCCACTTCAAATTACACATTTGCTTGTCTGGCTAATCTTATATGCGGTTAAAATTTATACTTCATACATATGCAAACACAAAAATAAAACACGTGTGTCTACGCTGCCGAAGAGACGACGAAGCGCACCGCGGCGTCGGCAGCACCATAAACAGGAAATTTTGTACTTAATATACGCGTGCAGAGAACTGAAGCTCCCAGTTGTAAACGGACAACCGCGAGGCACGCCAACGATCCACCAAGTGGCGGCTCTGGAGCAGCCGAATAGCGAAATAAACAATTAATACACCATTCATCGATTTGCAACCGACACCAATTGTTGTAAGTGCGCTGCAACGATTCAACCATTGCAACCAAAAATAAAATACAAGAAACACTTATGCACTTGTGCTCAGTTTGCTACGCTCGCTGAGTTTTATGCTAAAAGAGCGCACCAAAATAGCGTGAAATCGTTGTGAATAAAATCGCAAAAAACCATTTCTCCACCAGTCGCTGCTGCCGGTAGTGTCAACGGTATTCGTTGTTATTGCTGCTACACACGAGTGTCAAACAGAAGTGACGAGTTCGAATACTCATTTTATTTAGTCAACGATTTTTCACAATTTAGTGGTGTATATTAGGCCCAGCCGCCTGATACATCGCTCAGTCAATTCCGCAAAGTCCAACGGGTAACAACGAAGTGTACGCCAACAACTGCTCACTTGCCAAACTGTGGCCACCGCTGTCTTCGCTTTCGCTTAAATGAACAGGCAACGCGTCGCTGAAACGTAGGAAAAAGAAAATCACATAAAAACACTGCCAATGTTAGCAAGTAGCGGGTGTACAATATAAAATATTTATACATTTTCACAAAATTCTATACAAAGTAGTAATACAAATACGACAGCCAGTCATTACAAATACAAGGACATTATACAATTTTTGAAGTGCGCAGTGCTATTTATGAAAGTTATTTAATTTTAAAAATTAAAAAAAAATATATATTAACAATATTGTAAAGCGCCAGCATTTTTGCGCATTAAACGTGCCGTTGTGAAGGTAGTCACTGCCAAAGCAAATATAATAAATTTAAGCAAAATTCATTTTACGTGCAAAACCAAATCCAAAGTCAAATATAAACACGTGAAAACTTAAGCCCACAAGCAGGTATTACAAATTATAACGGCGTACTTATGTGATAACATTTTTTAGGATTACAAAAGTAAACAGTGCTTTTTATTGAAGCTGTTAATTAATAAAGCCAGTGGAGCCTATCAACCTCGCGCATGCAGACATTGCGAATAATTATAAATTATATATAATTTTAAATCCAGTTGTGTGAAACAGTTAAATAAAAGCGCTTTAAGGTCATTAGTTACCCCAGTCCAGTTATATAAAAGTGTTAAGCAAGGCAGCGTACTCACCAAAGACTCGTACAATATGGAGATGCGTTCGAAACTGGGCAGCTTTGAGCTGAAAGATTGCAGTGCCGAAAGCGCCGCTGAGCGTTGTAAGTAATCATTTGTTGTAAATATTTTTTAATCACTTTCATACCTTCACAGCCATATCGAAATTGTGTCAAACCGCATTCTCGCTTATTCGTTGTTTTTACTATACATAATTACAAAGCATACGTTTGTATGTATGTATGTAAACACATTGCATACATACTTATGTATGTATGTCTGTCTGTATAAATACATGACATTGAATAAATGTCTGTACTAGTATTAGCACGAATGCATTGTTTTTTAGTCAAGCGACACGGAAGTGTTACGGCAAGCATTAGGTTCTAAGTTCTTTACTTTTTTCGTACTTATATACATAAAGCAATAAGTTGGAAAAAAATTAATTAGTATATATTTGCAATTAAAAAATAGAAAAAATAAGTTGAAAAAAATTAAAAAAAAAACGTAAGATATTATGAAAAAAAAACATAAGATACTATATAAGGTGATCAGCTATTAAATTGTATGCATAAAATGTCATAATTAAGGGCTTATATCCAATTGTGAATTTAATTTCGATTTGCAGACACATAAGTATATCAATTACATTATTTTATAAGATTTTCGAAAAAAAGTACCTATCGAAGATACGACTGATTTTTTTTTTACATAGTGTAATTGGCTTCTAAAATTCTAGAAGCGTTTTGCCCGAAAGGTTATTTTAGTGAGGAAAATTTATCCAAAACGGCTTGACCGATCGACTTGAAATTTTCAAACGACCTTCTTAAAGACATAATTTTCAGATAATGATGCAAGAATAAACTTTTTGAACATGTTTTCGATTTTTTAAGCTTTTTCAAAGTGCAATATTAAAAAAAAACGGTTTTAAAAATTGTTATTTTTTCAAAAATTAAAATTTTTTTCAAAAATTAAAATTTTTTTCAAAAATTACAATTTTTTTCAAAAATTAAAATTTTTTTCAAATCCAATTTTTCCATCAGCTCTAAAATGAAAATGTTTTTATTATCTGAATTCGTCCTAAGTAATAATAAATCCTTTTGGTTTTTGGGTTTGAAATAATTTTAAGCAGAAAACTCTCCCTCACCGGTAGACACCTTTTTTGGTCCTGTTTTTGCTGTTGTAGCTGTAGAAAAAGTCCCTGAAGTATTTTCGCGGAATGACGCCGAAGTTACAGTCCTTGGCCAGATAAAAGTCGAGGTCTATTCCGGCTACTTAGACCCAACTGTGGTGGGGTGGGTACTCCTCGGGATCAAAGAAATCCAAAATTTTAAAAATGAAAGATTATTAAAGTGCCTTGAATTCTGTAAATGTACATTATTTTATTTTACTTGTTGAGTAAAATGCATTCAAAAATAAAAAAAAAACATTGCAACTTTACTGACTTGCAAGTGGATATTACCCTATAAACATTATTATTTCTTAAAATAATTCAATTAATATAATGCAATATTTTTTTAATTTAACATAAATAATAATACAATGAAAGCCGTCTTTGCTATGCGGTCAAATGAAAGAGAATACTGAAGTAAGCCGAACAAATTACACACAATATAGCATTAATACCCCCTGCAAAAACTTTAACTGTCACATACTTATATAAGATTAAATTATTTTGTTACGGTATAATAATTTATTTTTTGATAATTTACAATGCTTTTTGAGCATTTCCACAATTAAGAATTAATATTGCATTTAGCGAGTATTGACTTTTTTCTTAAATTCTTTGTTTGAGTTCCTCCAAAATTCACATTTGAAGATAACAAATATAAATCAGTAGTATTTTGCTAGAAGCAGTTGGAAATTCCAAGCAATAAGTGGCTCTTGAAGCAAGTACCTGGGAATTAGATGCTAAGACTGAGAGTAAAATAAACACTTTTCACTTATCCCTATGCATTTATAGGCACAGTGCCTGCCAACAGCCCACTTCAATGTGGGAATTTTGAGTAAATATATCACTTTTTACAATGTAAACAAGCGTAAGTATTTAAGTTGTAGCTGGTCACCTTATTCATAATTTATATTCTACAACAAATACAAATAAATTAAGTTTATAGCAGAATATATAATGCATTAGTGAAATAATTTTGAACTTCAGTGCCAGTAAAAGAAGCCTGAAACAACAAAAAAAAAAAAACAAAAAAAAAAAAAACAAGTAGCCATATAGTTTTCTAATGAAAATATATACAAATAAGCATTGAAGATCCGAAACATATGCGAAATAAAAGAGAAATGAAAGAAAATTCATTAAAAAACTGAAACCAATCGACGATTGTTTTTCTTAAGCCGAATGGAAATAAGATATGAAGCGCATGCAATGCAATAACCCTGAGCGCATGACTCAGCGTATTTAAGTTCAACACGTCTCAGTTACAGGTTGAGTGTTTTGGGTAAGCGCGCTGGCAATAAAACGCCAGACAGAGGTATGTTTGTAGCAGCGCTGTGCACAATCAGCAATCATTTATATTTTGTCGCGTGAATTATAAAGGTTTTTTTTACTAAGGTTATTGTTTTGTTTATAAAAATGTCAGTACTCGTCGCATTAATTGCTTTACAACACAAATTAATATATGTGCATATAATCTATTGATTACTTGATTTACATATATACACGCAAGCAATTAAAAGTGTAAAGCAACGACTGCTATTAAGAATACAATTATTTCACGGGGAATTACTGAAGTCGTTACCACCGGAAAGCACACACACAGGCAAATATATAACAGTTAATTGTCACAAATAAAATCGCTTTAAGCAATAAAATGCTTATATAACAGCATTGAATACACGTTTCTCTATAATTATTTGTTGTAAAATCATGAAATTGTTCTATTAAAGGAATTTATTTGTGTGCCGCTTGAATTTGAAAAATGCGGAACACCCTGCAGTAGCCATGACGCCATACTTCCACAACAATGGTTAGTGATTTTGCGCTTATATTTTACTATGATTTATACATATGTATGTATACACCGATTTGTTTTATGCTTTAACTGTTTATTTAGCAGTGTCAGACATTGTCCCAGGTCAAGGCAGTCTGGCAGCAACCCCCTTTTTGTCGTTAGTATGTGTGTGTATGTGGATTGGCGAATTTCCTTATTTATTCGCGCACGCTCTGCGAACTCGCCTACAAACGTATTTGCATATGTACATACATAGTTATTATGAGCTCATATGCTTGTTTGTATGTGCGTGTGCAAACTCAATACAGCGCAGTCAATGCTCTTAGTATTTCAGTGTACACACATACATATATGGGTTTACATGTATGCACTTTTTCTGCGGTGATTTTCAATGAATTTTTATTTAGCACTCAAACTTTTACGCTTATCTATTATGCATTAAAGTGATTATAAACACTAATTGCTTGTATTTATTGCCTTTTGGTTTGTATTTGACTGTAAATATTATGCCGAAGCGGCCCATAGCCGGTTTCTACGAGCTTTAAGCGGAAATATTGTCTCTTGAAGTACTGAAAATGTTCATTTTCTGTAAACGCATAAATTTCGAAACTTTGCACATAACATTATTTCAACTCCATGCACTTTGGAATATGATTTAGGGGTAGATTAAATAAACACTCTATACATACATTTGCATAGATTATGTATGTTAATAGGGGGTGAAAATGATGTTTGAAAAATACAAAATTCTTTTTTTTTCATTTTGGGCATTATTAAAAATGAGTACATAAAATCAACCACTAATGTACATACAGATGTACATACATATATCGTCAGCTAAAATGCAAAATAACGTAACATCATTTTTCATAAGTTTACAGACGAAGGTAAAACGATATAATAGAAACCACTCATATTGAAACAAAACTTGAGTTTTGGTTATAAAAAGGTTATATATTGGTTATTATATCTGACAGCGGTTTTCGATTTGTTTTTGATGCTACGCTATTTTGCATTTTAGGTGACGATATACATACATACATATGCATTCGTTTTAATCCGCAATTATGATTTAACAGCCTCTTTCTTAGTTATTTAGCAGGCGAACATTAACTTTTTCTATAAAAGAGCCAAATTTTGATCGGTCAGTCAAAATGGGAGCTATATGCGACAGTAGGCAGATCTGAAAAATTTGTGGGGAGTTTTTACCGTTACATTGGACAACAATTCACGCAAAATGTCATAAAGGTATCTTGCCGAATAAAAAAATTTTGATGCAAGGACTTGATTTTGATCGGTCCAATATCGGAGCTACCGACAAATGAGCAGCTTCTTGAGGAGAAAAGGACGTTTGCACAATTTCACAAGGATATTTCAAAAACTGTGCGACTAGTTCGCTTATATAAGTTAGTGGATCGACCCTCATCTCAACTCCCTTACAGCTGTAGTAACTAAATCTATGGAAAGCGTCCGCTGATCGCATACCTGACACCATCAACAACAACCTGTTTATTTCCACTTTGTATTTGCGTAGGCTTGATAGGCTTAGTTTTTTAAGCAAAAGAAATTGTATCAAATCAGAAAAAGAATCAGAATAAATGTGACTGCCGAAGTGAGCACATTTCTGGTTTTTTAATTTATACAGACAGACGCGGATACAGATGGCCAGGCAGACGGGCATGGCTAATTTGAGTCAGCTCGTCTCGCTGATCATTTATATAATACCTTATAAAGTTTCCGACGTTTGTTGTTGCTGTTATTGTATTTGAAACTTCAGTGCCAGTAAATGAAACCTGAATCAAAAACTAAAACAATTAGCGTCTTCCACGTTTCCTTATGGGTGCTTCAAACTTAGTGGTAAACAAAACTATCAGGGTTCAGGGTATAAAAATATGGGTTAGGATTTGCAACAATATTATTGCAAAAATCCATGCGATTAGTTAAGCTTGATAAATATTATCAGCACATTTAACACACGTGTTACTTATATTAGTACACAATACTCGCGAATTTTCAAAAATTTTATGAATTTAATCCGTTAGCATTTGGTTAGTTGGCGCTGATAACGCACAAAATAAAGAAATCATTGCGCGTACGAGGCAAATTGTGTGATTCTCGCAAATATATATGTATGTATGTACAAATATAATAAGAAAATATTGACATACATATGTATGTAGTATATATCATACAGCAACAGTCGGCGAACATGTGAACACACACATATGTACATACATAAGTCTGAATATTATTATATGTATGTGAGTGTGTACACTGCGTATACTTACTTTTCTCCGAAGAAGTACTCGGTTTCTTATCATTAATAGTAACATAGTAACAGCGGAGACAAGCTCTTTGGCTCAGACCCAGTTGGACAAAGACAAAATGTAAATATGTTATGCGTAGTGCATAAGCTTTCGCACAAATGTGGCGTTTAAAGCTAAAACATAAATTGTTTTTTGTTTTATTATAATGAATCTGATAAGACGCATCAAAGTACAAGCTTGCACACATGTCTATGTGTATATGATATACATATGCCTGTATATTTCTGAATCACAACAATGATGACCGTCGAATGGAGGCGGCAACGCAAGTATCAACAGTGAGCAGCAATAATATAAGTATAATTCTATATATGTATGAATATAATTGCGCTAACAAACTCTTCTGAAAAGCAAAAATATTGCGAATTATATTTAAAACAACAATTTTGCATTGAATGTATATAAGTAAGTAGAGGGAAGTGCACATAATTTTCTAGAAAATCGTTGCAAACTAATAATTTGCATAATAAACAACAAAAACAAATACAATTATTCGTCTACGTCACAAAATATATTTACGACTGTACATAATTATTTTTATATCATGCTTTTGTATTATACATACATACCTACAAAGAGAATATGCCGCCAATTCTCTCCAGTCGACGTACGAATCATAAAACAACAACAATCATAATAATACAACTATTTTTGCGCGTGCTTCGCACATACACACTTTAATTTATGTGACTGAGTACTTATATACTTGTATATTTATATGTACAATGGTACAAAAACACGAAAAATGTGTAAATTGCTCAAATTTGGCACTCTCAATGAGAATGATAGCAATACACGGACATTAGTACACTCAAAGCGAAATTTTTTTCACAACTTATTTCATAAATTTTTTTAGTGATTTAAAATAAGTTGTTCTTGTTTTATTATTCTTATTAAAAATTATTTATTTTTCGAGTTGCATGTAATCTCTGACGGCACTTAAACAAAGATTCTCCACTGTTGCAGTGAATGAAACATTTAAAAAAATTTAACACTAGAAGATATTATCTGTTTAATAACACTATTCAAAAAATCTGAAAAAAAAATTTGTTTCTGATGTGTAAAGAGGAATGTGGGGTATTTGAGGGGTCCTGATTACGTATTTGAGTTTAAAACTCTTCCATCACGTACAGCTATTTTTGACATTTTAGTCGATGTTGTAACGGTTACTTAATTCCATTAAGATGATAAGGATTAGATAAGATGTCGTCAGCGTCATCCAACTCTAGGCCCAGGAAACGTGCTGTTTCGACGGCGTCGGCTCAAAGGGAGAAGGGCGTCAGATGTGTAGGGTTAGCAGAGCATGCAAAGAGGTGATTTGTGTCATACGTTGGACATATGTATGTTTGATATGTCAGGGTCATTCTGGATATTCGGTACCGCTCTAAGCAGGTGACTGCAGGGATGGTTTCTGCGAAAGCACATCAGCAAAAACTGCTTGGAGAGGAGTTCATTATACTTCTAACTGGAAGCATACGGACCTCACTATACAGGTGTTCAATGGGATACATCAAGAGGCATCCTGTCGTAGTCCGGAGTGCAGTATTCCGTCATGTTTGCAGTTTCCTCGTCTGCGTTTCACTGCATCCAGGCGACCATATTGGTGCGGCGTAGTTAAGAACCGGCCGACTGATTGCCTTATATGTTGCCAACAAAGTTTTTCTGTCCTTTCCCTATGTGCTGCCGGCTAGCGACTTGAGGATTTTGTTGCAGCTCTGTACTTTGGCAATAATCGTGGTCATGTGAGGAGTGAAGAAGCGACAAAAGTCACACCTATGTAAATTTTTAGGGTTATTGACAGTCGGAGTCTTAACGCCATCAGTTCAAACAACTATTTGAGGTTTCAATTAAAAATTTTATAATACTCGTATCACTCTTATACCGTTATACCTATCGAAATATGGAAAATCCACTTTTTTTATTTCGTTTTTATTATGTGTCCATTAATAGATAATAAGTTTTTTATTTATTTTTTATTATTATTATTTATAATATGTTTTTATTGTAAAAATTGCATATTAAGAAAATAATAAATAAATATCGAACGCGGCTAGAACTAATTGTTCTTAAAAGCTTAGATAAATATCAGTAAATATAGCTCAAAAATATTTAAATATTTGTAAACAACGGTAATTCCAGCATATTTATCGACTAAATCAGGCTTTTTACTATACTTTATAAAAAATATTTGCGTGCATTTATTCAGCTTCATATTTCTATCGATAACAGTTTCATTACTTACATAGCTCATTTGCAAACGTGAAAGCTTTATTTACATAGAATAAATAACTCCATTTCCTGGTTGAGCTCTTGAGTGCTTTCTACAAGAGAGTATTCAGAGTATTCTACTGTTTGTTTGGGAATATGACGCTTTTGTTCACAAAGAATTTGATGATGATAAACAGTACGAGGTAATAATACTATAAAAGCAATAAAAATTGCATGTGCAGGGCCAAGGTCACTTTCGGCATAAACTGAACGCAAATATGGATAGAATATCAATGTTTAATGTGGAAAAAATCAGTGACTGGTAGGTGTATGCGCGTAATAAAATTATCTAGAAAATTATTGATAATTATTATTACTGATAAACCGTGTAGGGAATTTTGCACTGACATGATTTGTGCATAAAAGTTAATTTCGAAACTTAATTTTTTTTTAGTTATTTAGATAAATATTATTATTATTATTTAGTAAAAAAATGTTCCAATCTTAATATTCTTTTGATACTTATTTAAATGTAAATATTAATATATTAAAACATTTTTTTGTAATATTTTTTTTTTTAATAAAAAAATCAGCAAATTTATTTATTATTTATTTAGGCGCAACATTTACTTCACAGCCTAACCAGACCGTTGCTTAATTCGTATCCGAAGCACAAAGCACAAAGTCTTTTTATCACTCTCGCTCTCTCAATTTTTCGCAAATGCAGTTGAATTCGCCACGTGCTTTGTCTGTTATTCAATTTGTCAATATTGCCGCTGGCAAGTAGAACGCACGTGTGAACAATTAACATAGGCACATAAAAATATGTTTGTAGGCACGTGTCAACGCATTTGTGTGTGTTTGTTTGTATGCGTGAACTTTACTTTAATATTATAGTTTACTATGCATTTTGTGCTTTTATTTATCCGCAGTCACATTGGCACCACTGTTTTGGCGCCATCGAGCGTGTCGTAGAGAGTAGCTCAACACTCGGCACTCTCAATAGTATGAATGTATTGTGTCATTCGCTGTCATATTAAAATTGGTGGAAAATGTGTTCATGATGAAAAAGAAAATTGTTGCTTGATCGCGGAATTAGCAATGTTACCTTGAACTGCTCAAATATATGAAAACGGTATCTGTATTATATGTATGTATATATGGTATGTATGTTTGTAGCCCACGAAATGTAGTATTAATTGCATTATCATTGTATGCTGTTGACAATTCTGAATGCAATATATAGACTTATGCAGTTGTGCATATATACATACATAAGTGAGTTTACTGTTACATAGCTACACAGAATTCATAACATTCAGTTTATGTACCGTAGACATAGAAGACTATGTATATCGTCACATAAAATGCAAAATAACGTAACATCACTTTACATAAGTTTACAGGCGAAGGAAAAGTGATATTATAGAAACCACTCATATTGAAACTAAATTTGAGTTTCGGTTATAAAATGGTTATATATTGGTTACAAAATGATTATACATATATTGGTTATATCTGACAACGATAGCTGAAAATTTTATGCTACATCACACATATACATATGTATGTATGTATGTATGTAATATGATGTAGTGAATCATATGCAATAAAAAACTCAATTCGATTGTTTTGATGTTACGTTGTTTTGCATTTTAGGTGACGATATATGCATATATTAATGTGTGAGTAGTTATTTGCAAAACTCTCTAATTATCGCTAGTAATTACCAAAATATTTACACAGTTCTTAATTCGCAAGTGGGTGCCGCAGTGTGCGTGTATGCTCTTGCTTTGGAAATATATGTAATGTAGCTCCCAACGCACTTAATGTAGAACTTGTGTACTCACATTATCTAAATGAATTTAATTACATTTTTTTTAAGTAAAACGTCTGACATAGTTTCCTGCTGCGTGTTTTATTATCGTGACATTATTATCTAAATACCATTATCAACTAAATGTACTACAGTTAGAGGAGACATATGCAGATACGTATATGCACATTAGAGTGAGCGAAAGAAACACTAACCTATCGAATTTTGAATTAAAGTAATAATAAAAACAACGAAAAAATATTCCTGAAGGCAGCATTTATGGCTTAAAATTAACAGTAGTCGGTGATCATTCAAGGTTTCCCACTTAAATGGCACGTAAGAAATCTTTTTTTTTTATAAGGAATACCATAACTTTTGAAACCTTTAGTAAAAAAATTTACATTTCGGATTATTGTAGAATTTAAAATTTCTTAATTAATCCGTCTCAAGGGAATTTTTGAATTCGTATATTAAAAAGCGGTGAAAAGTTTATATCGTTTGCTTACTGTAAGTAGTCATAACTCCCGAAATGGGATTTTTGACTAAATTATGTTAATTATTCAAGAATAACTACAATAAAGCTTTCTATTGTGTCAAATTGTCATGTTTCTTTGCTAATAGTTTCTGAGTGGGAAATATACATTCCGTTACTATTCCTTAGAAAGCGAGTCAAACTTGAAAGCTTTCTCTCGAAACACCAAACTTTCAATTACAGCGGTCTTGCAGTAAACTAAAGTCATATATGTATGTATGTATGTATATATTGTAATATACATATGTATGCATAAGTATAATTTTACCGTTACTTTCGCAAACGTTTACCTATATATAATATCATAATCTCAAACATAAGTGTATACTTGCCAGTCCAATTGATTACTTTGGCATTTATGGCGGTAGATCATCAAACAATTTATTGGTTGACAGCCAATCTCTTCAATATGAGATTAAATTCAAATCAATAACGGCGATGACAGCGACTTGTTATTATTATACAACATGACACTTCACTTTATCACACTTCGTTACATTGTTTATGATAGTATAACTGCTAAATGCAATAAAAACAATTGACAAACATACATACGTACATCATGTTTATTATGTTGTAGTTTCTTTTATTTATAAATACTCGTTTATTGTATGTATGTTCATAATATTTTTAGTCTGGCCGAATTCCAAAATACATGCACACATAACAGCTGAAACTTGATTTACTATTGGCGGATGAAAATTATAAATATTCTATTATCAGACTACTTTTAAAATTGACGTATGTATATACATACATACACGATATTTTGTAAAAATCACCTTTATGTTTTAAAAGAATGTTTAGCTATGTTTGCTTCAGTACTTACATACAATGTGAAGGTACATATGTACATATGTATGTATGTATGTATGTATGCACACATGGTTGTACATCTGTTGAAGTTTGTTGTCATTGCAGTGGCTTTTTACGTTCTAGTGCTATTCCCTTGAGTTGAGCAGTAAAACAAATATTTTTTCAAAAGCTACAGAAAAGTGAATAAATATTGTCATTTAAGGTACAGCTTTAAATCGACATATAGTTATGTATATCTTAAAAAATAGGAGCTTAAGACTATTTTAATTATGATTTACTTTTAGTTTGTCTCTTTAAATATGTACATATATGAGCCCTTGTATAATTGAACACTTCTTTTAAATTATCCGAATTACAAAAAGTTTGTGTAAAAATGTATTAATTATATTTTATTATTTTAGTTATTAATTATAATTATAATATGATTCAAATAATGAATCAAAATTTCGTATTATCCATTAACTACTGCACCACTACCAGTACTCCTAAATGTATGTTATGAAATGAGCGGCAATTTCATTTGTATTCATGCGCAACACTGAATATTAAAATGCCACTTAATTATAATATGCCATAACAAATATACATTACTCAATATATAAGTATATCTAAATATACATATGTACAGCATACATGAAGTATACGATGTACATTATTATGTTTACATATATACTTGATACTGAAAAGATAAGTTTATTTAATCAAATTAATTTATCAGTTATCCTCTTGTTTGTCTCGCCATATTCACGTTTTTTTACTTGTTGCTGTTTATCGGTAATTTGCCAGCAATTATTGCTCGCCTAAATGTAGGCTTTAAAATTATTCACGTTAATATCATGTTCATTAACACGCTCTCTCTAATTAACAGTGTTCAGAATTTTATTCTGTTAAATAACATTTTCTAAGAATACATTCTTATTAACACAATTAAAAATTGTTTCTAAAAATTTATTTTTAATAACACAATTAAAAATTGTTTATAGGTAATACTAATAATTTATTATACATATATTGTTAAATTTGTTAACATTTTCCGGTACATTTTATAATTATTTTTAAATTTTACTTAAATTATACATATATGTATTTTTAACTTTAAGTCAATAATGGCAAACAAAACTCATTCTATGTGGTATTATAATTTTTTTGGTAATAGGAAAAATTGTTGACATTTATTTTTATTCTATGTCTCGGTGCAATATTCAATACTTAGTGCAATAATTTATTAATAAAATTAAATTCTCACAAATGTACATACATATGTACATATATGTATGTATGTATGCACATATATGTATGTATATATGTAAGTAATTTTAATCTGCATAAGTGCATGTACATATGTATGTACGTACGTATATGCATACACATGGATGTATTTCATTTCCGCCTCTAATAAAACCAAATGTTTGGCGGCGCCCAAAGGTATGCTTTAAAAAATTTACATTCTGGTATATGTTAATTTATATATGTACATACATACATACATACATACATATGTAAATTTGCTGTTGAAAGATGTTTTCTGTTAGTGCGCATGCAGCCTTTGAATACCTTTAAATATATTTTTACATTATTTAGCCCCATAATTTTGAAGGAATAAATAAAATTTTGTTCTATTATTTATTAAATATTTTTCTTTTCGAATATCTTGGTAATTTAAATTTATATACCATATGTATATATTTTTCCTGGGCAAATGACGCCATATACATATGTACATATGGGGTATTCCATACCAAATCGACCACTTTTGAACCCGACCCCTTTAGATTTTGCTGAAACTTATCCATCCTTTTCTACCCTTTGAAAAACATTTTTGAGAATTTTTTCAAAATTTTTTGTCCAACTTCAAAAAAGTTATGAATTTTTCAAAAAAATGGCTTTTTAATTTTCAAATAGCCATAACTTTTGTAGAAATTGACTTTTAGGGTCCTTTTTTTTTAATATTTGCTTTTTAATGCTTTGCTTTTTAATGAACTTTTCGAAAATATACACGAAAAAAATTTAACACGATCAATTATATAAAATAATCGGTTTTTTTAGGTAAAATCGTCATTTTTTTTTTTTGTAAGTTCGCCATTTTTTTTCCTCGAAAAAAACTTCAATTAATTTGACAACTATCCCTGCTAATCCCGGAGTGGGTCGATTTTTTTATATATTTTTTTTATTTTTTTCATTTTTGAAAATTTGACAATTTTTTTTAAATAAATTTTTTTGGAAGTTCACCATTTTTTTTAAATTTTCTTTTTCCTCAAAAAAAAACTTCAAATAATTTGACAACTATCCCTGCTAATTCCGGAGTGGGCCGATTATTTTTTTTTATTTTTTTCAGTTTTGAAAATTTACAATTTTTTTATGGATAAGTTTCAGCAAAATCTAAAGGGGTCGGGTTCAAAAGTGGTCGATTTGGTATGGAATACCCCATATGTACATATGTGAACTATTTTATTATAAAGAGGTTTCCATTGGAATTTGCTTATTCTGATAATGGTTGCGTTTTAAATTCAATTTAGATTTTTAATTCGAATTTCGGGGATGAAAATTTAGAATTTATTGTTTTATTGTAAACTTGGTATTACAAATTTAATTTTTATCAAGTTATTATTTTTTTATTAAATAATTAAATATTGATAAAATATAAACCGATTGAATGTGTAAGCTTACTGACCATTATTCTTAATTTTTAATCCGGTATTTTGGAATAAGAATTTTAAAAACTATTCTTAGGTAAGATTTTCCGGATAACAATAGAGTTAATTCAAATGCAAATTTAATTATTTTTTTTATGAATTATGTGCAACACTGATCCTGGAACACTTTTGAGAAAATTCCCTTAAAAAATAACCAAAGTAGCGAACTTGTAATATAAAAAATATAAAACTAGCTCAAGAAATACTTTAAAAAGATTCTGCAATATGTGACAATGTGAGGCAAAAGCTGATTTTATTTTATTTTATTTTTTTTTGATTTATAGTTTATGTTAATGTAGATAGATTAGATTAGGTTAATCTGGTAGGCCAATAAACCACGCATAGACCAGTTAAGGTCCTTTGCGATACCAAATGCAGTTAACTTGCAAGGTCCATGAGGAGAAGTCATCCTTTATGATGCATGCGCTGGACGCGGCCTCACTATTGATACCTCCTACAGTGTATCATATTGTGGGGACCCCAGTTGCTTACAGTGTAGTCGTGCCAATGCGGGATAAGTGCACAAGAGATGCTCTATTGCTTCCCTGGTGCCTTGCTCTAGACATTTCCTGCAGTCTTCTCGATCTGTCAGACCCATTCTGTGGGCGTGTGTCGCCAACAGACCAGTTAATATTCTAATCATGTTCTCATAGTTTCTTCTATCGAGTGCCAATAGCAATTTTGTATACTTCCGATCTACCGTTTTGCACATGAATTTTGCAATTTTGTCAAGACTGTCGTATAGACAATACATGGGTTTCCCAATGTTGATCACGTTTTCGGTTGTTAGTCGTACACCATCCTTGGCTACTTGTCCACTGTTTCATTGCCCTTGATGCCCTTGTGGCCTGTCATCCAGTAAAAGTGACGTTGCTTATTTCTTTCAACACTTCTCACTGCTGCCCAGCTTCAGAAGATACTTCTGGCCGATATGCGATATGAGGTTACTAGAGACCAGGTTCCGGTAGGTGGATTTCCGTACACCTGTCCACCATAATATTGCACTGTAGAGCAGAATTGATCTTATAATAGCTGTGTAATATCAGTGCATGAGAGAGGGAGATAACAACCAGGTTGTGCCGAACCTCTGCCTACATAAGTACATGCATATAAAGCATTGCTTGCTTTTCTCACTCTTTCTTCCATGTTGTGCTTCCACAGCAGTTTGCTGTCCAAAACCATTCCAAGGTACTTGGTGCGGTCCTTGAGAACAAGTTGTGTCTCATTTATCGAAGGGAATCTCCATAGACGAATTTTGTGGCAGATCCGTTTTCTCCGTGTTCAACACCAGAAAGAAATTTTATTTTGTTATAATTTATGTGCCTTTTGTTACTTTGTTCCATAAAATTTCATTTTTTATAAAATAACTTCAACACTCTCTTAAAATATTTCAAATGTTAACATTTAAATGTATCAACAATTACACTAACACTGCCAACGGCAACTCTCAAGCTGCTAGAAGTGAAAAATGAGTAACTTCCACCACGCGTCAGTCTAAAAAGATAACGCTGTGTTGTTGTACACAAACACGTTATAATTCATTTAAGAACAACAAGAATTGTTTATACCATCCACCGGGTTCCCACGCTTTATACCTTCAACCCCAAATTACACAAAGCGCTTATCTGACAGAAGCCAGTTTAACTTTTCTTTTCAAACTAACGGCTATTTATAATTATTTACCGAAATAAAAACATGACAACAGCACAAATATGGAAAGTGCAAACGGTATACGGTATATCCGCCAGCTGTACATATGTATGTATGCATATACGTAACATAATTGCTGATAACTAACAATTCAAAAAACAAGCAATATAAAAAGGGGCAAAACACGCCTAATACCACTGCTTTCCGCCCATAAAGTGTAGCTTTGTGTTTGCTCAGAGCTTATTCGTCGTAAAGAGATTTAAGGAAGCTGCATAAGAAATGTAAAGGCATAGCAATATTTCTAGAAACATATTTATATGTATGTATATATGTATATACATACTTATACATATATATATATCTAAGTATGTAAGTACGATTTATTTCGGTGTTTTTTATTTGTTTTAAAAATAAAAATAGTATTTCAACTGTTTACCCAGATCAGCTGTTGGTATATACAAAGTCAAATTCCCTTAAGTCGTAGGCGTCTAGTTTTGTTATTGCAATGTAACTAAAATGGCGCAAACATTACGCATTTACAGTCACTATCTGCTCGTATTAGAAGTCCTATATTATATAAATACAGAAACATTATTTGCATTCGGCAATTTATTAACTGATCTTACTGACGCAAATCTCGCTTGGCATTGGTTGTGTGAGTTGGTCTTTGGGCTGAAATAAATATACAGTATATGTACATAAAACTATGTGTGAAACAAAAAAAATTACTTTTGGAAATATGATTACTTTCAAATGATATTAGTTTGAGATTTAATTAGGAGTGGATGTGTTTAATATGGATGTACGTTTCATCTCCGATTCGCTGCTTTAAAAAAATTAATATTTTATATTAAAGTTTAAATAAAAATTTCAAAAAAATTTTCAAAGTCATTTTCAGTTCGTAATCTGAAGACAGATCGTTTATTAATTCAACAGAATAAATTTTCAATGACCGTCAAATGTCAAATGTTAATGAGATACAGAATGTTATCACCTTCTAGCCAACATTCCTCTCTTAACATAAACCTGAAATTATTAATTATGTACATTTACATTATTTTATTTGATTTGAATTATTACATTGCGTTCCCAGAGCATAATTTCTTAGAACATTTTATTTCAGCAAATTAATAAAAAGTAAGTTAACTCAAAACAAAATATATATTTTATTAATTTTTCCCAAAATTAGGTATATTAAAAAAATATGAAACATATACTAAAAGTAGAAAATATCGCCGAATATTTAAAAGTATAAACATTTGTAACATTCATTAACTAAGAAATACCAGCTGATCAAATTTGATCTGAACGTAGTCGATTCAAACTGTGTGCGTGAATAGAACCAATAACTTTGCTTGCCCTGATTGGTAGCTCTTTGTTCATGACGCGAAAAGCTTCTTTGGCACTTTTGACCATGGACAAAATTGAGCGACGAATTTGCCATTAGAATGATGGATTCGAAATAGTTAAGGAAACAGTGGTTGAAAATCATCGTGTTAGCATCAGCGATCTTGCAGAGGATCTCAACATCTCTTATGGGTCGACTCAATATATTTCACATTTTGGTTAATGTTTTAGGTATGAAGCGAGTCAGTGCAAGCCACGTACCAAATGTGCTGAATCTTTTGCAAAGATGATGAGTAGAGACAGAAAATCTATTTTTTTTTATCCGTGTATAATTTGATCCGGAAAATTACCACTTCAAAATTGTTCTTGGTTCTCCGAATATTCTAGAACTTGGTGTTTGTGAAAGCTCAGTTGCGAAAGGCTTATTTTTTATTTCTTTTTAGAACGCTTACATACTAGATATATTTAGACTAGTTACTTTGGTATACATTTTGTACTATTATTCATATATTAAACCAATCAATACAGTGAAAATTTTATTACGAAATACGAATAAAGGTGAAAAGTTTGTCGGTATAAGAATCCAAGGGACTGTACTTAAGGTTTAATTTTGAATATGTTCTTACAAATAAATTTCATTGGAAAAAGTAAAGAATTTAAGGCTGCTTTCTCAATGTCTGGTTACCAGTGCTTCTGTCCGGTTAATAGAATTGTCCGCTTAATAGATTGTATTTAATAAACATCAACAATGTGCATAGTTAATGGAGATGTCCGCTTAATAGAGCGTCCATTCAATATCCCATCTTTTAAGTTGGTTCGAACTGAACACAGTGTGCTAAATTTTACTAAAATCGGTTCAGTAGTTTAGTAGTCCATCGCGGACAAACAACGTGACACGTACTTTTAAATTATAAAGATATATGAACAAGCCTCACTCGTCTTATTATTTTAGTGTGTATTTTTTGTCACCCGTTTAGAAAAAAAATAGTATTCACATTCTCCAAATACCAAAAGCACGAAGCGTACATGGCTCGGTGGTTAGATACTGTAAGTTTCACGCTGACATTGTGCAGGTTTAACAACTTGTACATAGCTACGTTGTGTGAAGATCAAACCAAAAGGTATAGAAAATACACATCATCCTTTGAATATAAACATATGCAATTTTTTGTCGTGTGTACATAGTAAGTGCATGTAGAATAACTCAATTTTATGCCTACACCTGTCGTAAAAATGTCACATTTCTTAGTTCTTAAATTTGCGGCACGAGATAGCTTCTGTATATTTGCACCCATCTATGTATGTACGTTCATATATACTTTGTGTTGAGTGGGCGAAAAGGTTTAAATAGATGGTTACTTTCTTAACTGCCATTAGTAACTAAGAGGCGCGAAGGTTAGACAGTACAAAAATTCAAAAGACTTTTATATTTAGCGTTTAATTAGTGCTCAAAATAAGCCTTGTTTTTTTTTATATTTAAATTCATTTATGTGTAAATTGAAAATTTCGAGAAAAGAAATTATTCAGTAGAATAGAAAAATATAAACAAGATGGGTAAGATTATTTCATAAGATATTTATATGTTTTTAATTAATAATTAAATGTTTATAATTTAAACAAAAGAAAATTATGTAATTGTGTAAAAATAATTATTTTTAATTTTTCAGTCTTGAAATTTTAATAGTATATAATTGTATAAAAATATTTTTTTTAATTATTTATTAAAAAGTTATTTGATTTTAAATTGATAGTATATAATAGCATAACAATTTTTTTTTTTTAATTTTTGTTAAAAAGTCTTGAGGTTTTAATAATATATATTTGTATACAAATAATTATTTTTAATTTTTATTAAAAAAACTTTATTTAACATTTTTAAATACATTATACAAAGAAAAATATGTTACATTTATTTATTAAAAAAAACATAATAATAATAAAGAATTATGTATAAGTATTTAAAAAAAAAAACAACAAATATATACTATCAGTGCATTTGATCAAAAAATTAAAATTACTTTAAGTAAACAAAACCAAAATTATTTTATTGAATTAAAAGACTACCAAAACATCACACCAAGAAGACCATTTACCATTAAGATTTTATATAGAAACCAAAGCTAACTTTTTATATAAACACTATGTACATAAAAAATTTAATTAATTTAAATAATTAAAAAAAAATGAAAGCAAAAATTAATTGTTTGAATAAGAAAGTGGAAGAAAAATAAACAAAAAAAAACAAAAATGAAAAAAAAAATTAAAGCTTAAAAAAATTAAAAAAAAATAAATAAAAAAAATACAACATACTGTTTAGCTAAACCGCATTATGTAAGTGCCCTACAACAGCAATATCCTCATCCCATCGCTAAAAACTCCCATACTGCATACATGCATACTCATACATAAAACTGTATGTACTTATGTGTAAGACGTCCATATCCAGAAATTTTGTCGAACATGAAAAATTAATTTACAAACAAATTTCCCACCTTATTCCAGTACTTTCAATTATACATACAGAGCCCGTTAAGGTAAATCGTAAACATGGGGCCATTTCATTTTCAGAAGCTTTATCACTTACCGGTAAGTACCATTTGACGCTTAGTATTCCTTTTTAGTGAATACCGCCATCACACTTCATATTAATTGGACACCATTCATAGGTTTCGGTAAATTCAATTACTTCCTCATCTTCACCTCTGGCATGGTTTTGGCCAATGTGTTATTGGAGACGGCAGCTATGGGTTTTATTTTGCCAATTGCACAATGTGACTTAAATCTAACCAATCAGGATAAGGGCGTCTTGAGTGCCATTAGTTTCGCTGGTATCATAACAAGTTCGCATCTGTGGGGCTTTTTGGCCGACACAAAGGGACGCAGACGCGTTATTAGGCCGACATTGTTGGCTGGCTTTATTGTCACACTATTCTCGAGTTTTTCGCACACATTTTGGGTGATGGTGTTGCTGCGGTTCATCAATGGTTTTTTGTAAGTTTGCTGTTGCGTTCTTCTATCTGAGCATACTTTAACAAATTAACATTTATAATTTCTTCTTTTTCTCTTTTACAGCGTTTCTGGCGGTTCGGCTACAATTTATGCCTACCTCGGCGAGTTCCACACAGATAAGACACGCTCGCGCGCGATGATGGGCTCCTCATTTATCTTTGCGATCGGCGCGATGATCTTGCCAATGATTGCCTTCCTTGTCATCAATCAAGACTGGGTCTTGCCCTTGCCTTTCTTGGGCATTGATTATAAGCCTTGGCGTTTCTTTTTAATCGTTTGCGGCATACCCGGCATGCTTTGTGGTCTATGCATGTTCGCTTTGCCCGAAAGTCCGAAATTCCTCTTGGCCCACGGCAGAGAGGCGAAAGCCATTGAGGTCTTGCAAAAGATGCAACGTTGGAACGGTGGCACTCAGGATCTAAAAGTAAGTGGTGGCGCTTTATTGTTTGTGCTGAGGAAATAATTATTTTCACTTTACCTAGTTAAAACACATCCTACCGGAGGAGGAGACACCCGGCTCTATGATGCAGCTGAACAATCAATCGGCTTCGAAGGAGAATTTTGCCACCGCCTTTCTGAAGAGCATGTGGAACCAAACGGTGCCATTATTCCACAAACAATACATACGCATCACATTGATCGTTTGCAATATGCAATTCTGGTTGTATGTGGTGACCAACGGCATGTACATGTGGTTCCCGCACATCATCAACTCCATGGTCGAGTTCATGAACGGCCATCCAGGCGAACACAAACAGATCTGTCAAATTGTCTACGACAAACATGAGAGCTTATATAAGTCTGATGGTGTAAGTACAAATATCTGAAAATGAAAACCAAATTCACAATCGCCAACATCTAATTGCAACTCTTCATCCTTTCAGACAATGGAATGCGTTGCTAAATTGGAGAACACAACATATTTTTACTCATTAATCATGGAGATCTTGTACGCTTCCTCGTTTGCCTTTATTGGCTTGGTAATCAACCGAGTCGGCAAGATAACCATACTTTGTAAGTATTAGAAACCAATTCTATAACTTTCCAATTCACACTAACATTTTTCGATTGTCTACAATTCACAGTTGTTTCAACTATTTTCTTCACCTCTTGTGGCCTTGCTGCAGTGTTTGTGGTCGATCCATCGATTGCGGCGTATCTGTATGTGCTCTTCTTTTTGGTAGGCGTGGCAATAAATGTTTTGGGCGCTGCCACAGTTGAGCTTTATCCCACACAAATGCGGTAAGTCTTCATCGTCAGCAGGTCCTAAAGAACATTTTTTAATTGAAACTCTTCCCACAGTGCCATGGCGATATGCGTCTCGCTGATGTTCGGTCGCTTGGGCAGTGTTGTGGGCGCTAATATTGTGGGTGCGATACTGGCTAAAAACTGCGAACTGACTTTCTACACCGCTTGTATTGCCTTGTACGTCTGCGCCTTCCTGGCTCTACTGATACCGCGCAGAACTTTGGCGCCCCCCGCCAAGCCCGTTTTGGATGAGGCATAAATGTGCGAAGGCATGCGTCAATTCTTATTCTAAATTGCGGCTTAAATGCGGATAGCATACTTAACTTCGCAACTACTATTAGGGATGGATGAAATGCTGTTATAATAAATTGTGATTCTATGTGTGCGTGAGTGTTTGTGTGAGTGAATATTTAATTAGTATTTTGTATGAAAGTGTTTTTATTTTATTTGGTTTTTAATTTTATGGTGCTTATTGAGATGCGTGTGGAATGTGTGTTTTTAGGTAAAATATATTGAATGAAACTACAAATAAAGCAAAAAATTTAATAAACTAAAAGCTGTGTTGAATTATATTAATATTTGAATGTGTAGTAGTATTCACACGATTATATGCTGTTTTAGTACCACGACATACCTGAGCAAGAAACTCTCTGAATTTCATCAAGATGTATGATATATAGTACTTTCTGCGATAGAAAACTTCCTCCAAAGGTGAACAATGACACGTTCAACCAATTTTGACATCGTTTCCCAAGCGATCGATCTGTAAATTTGGAAATTTAGTGCTTATAAAGTAGTTCTTCTTTTCCTTATTGGAGTAAACACTGCTTACAAGGTTGGAGTCGAGTTTACAAAAGCGCGCCAGTCGTTCTTGGAGATTCCAAGCGAAGCCAGGTCCTTCTCCACCTGGTCTTTCCAACGGAGTGGAGGTCTTCCTCTACCTCTGCTTCCCCCGGCGTGTACTGCGTCGAATACTTTCAGTGCTGGAGTGTTTTCATCCATTCGGATGACATGATCTAACCAGCGTATCCGCTGTCTCTCAATTCGTTGAACTATGTCAATGTCCGTTTACATCTCGTGCACACCATCGCTCCATCGACTGCGGTATTCCCCGTTGCCAACACTGTTTGTGTGATGACAGGAGATATTTCGTTAAGCCTCGTTCACAACCAGATCCATTTTCTTCGCTTCTTATCCATTCTGGAAAAAGCAGAACTAACGGCGCGGTTGTTGAGGCCAATGATATCAATATGATTGGAGTACGCCAGCAGCTGTGCACTCTTATAGAAGATTTTACCTTTTATATTTAGCTCTGAGGTTCGTATTATTTTCTCCAGCATTATTTTGAAGCAGTCGCATGATAGGGAATCTCCTTGTTTGAAACCTCGCTTGGTATCGAACGGCTCGGAGAGGTCCTTCCCCATGAAACATGAAATGAAAGGAAAAATCTGGGGTCTAAATATACGACTTGAAGACCTAGACTATGCGGGGAATATATATGGATTTTATGACAAATAGATTTTCTGACATTATTATGACTCAAGCAAGCTTTCGGCGCCCTCAATGTGTTCTGCAGCTCATCGCACACTGGATTCCACAAGGTAGCCGACCGAAAGACCGACCTGCGTTGACCTAGAGAGGGAATTTAGACATCGTCATGTCTAAGACGCAAAAATGAAAGAGTTCCACCGTGGCCCTTCGCTCCCTCACGGAGCCATAGGATACAATAAATGTATATATATAATATTAATTTTTAGAATGTTTATGAAATCAATGATCGAGTTCGACTCTAATCCCCTCAAAAATTTGGCACAGACTGAATAAATTTAAAAAAATTTCTGGAAACCTCAAATTTACACCAGCTTAATATTATAACTTATTATATGCTTTTTATCTTAAACTATGCAAACACTATACTACAACAGCTATCAGTCATCACTTAAAGCTCTTAACGCTGAGCAGCATAAAAAATTTATGAAGTGTGCCAAAAATTACTTTATTCTTATCACAAAGTTATTTTAATCTTAGCACCTCCCGTTAAACTTAAAAAATGTAGATATTTCGAGCTCTGTTTGTTGCTTAGTCTATTCTTATTTCTATTTATGCATTTAGTGCAAGAATATACATTTAAGCGGGTTGATTTACAGGGAGCCAAAAAACGAAAAAAATACAGCGTGTGGGAAATTTTCTATGGATTATGAACAACTTTACTTTTAAATTATGGATTAGAAACCGGTTTAGAGACAGCGATTTTTAATGGGAGCCAAGTCGCGAGTGCGACGACTGTTTGTTTAATGACAGGAGATACTTCGTCTTGGCCTCGTTCTCAACCAGACCCAAACGCTTCTCTTCCTTATCCAGTCTGGAGACCAATATCATCGGCGTACGCCAGCAGCTGTACACTCCTCTAATTTTTAGATTGTACGTTCTAGTTTGAACTCTCCAAATCGAATTATTTTGTAAATCAGTAGGTTGAAGATAGAAGTCAAACGATAGGGAGTCGCCTTGTCTGACTCTTCGTTTAATATCGAATGGTTCGGTCCTGCCCATTTCTTGTTGGAGCAATCATTTGAAAATAAGACTTATTTTAGGCCAAATCTCCTGCAGTAAGGATTATAAAATGAAATAGACAGGATCAAGATCGAGACTCGTTGAACCAAAGAAGCTATTTTTCGAATTTCGATCTGGACTGCCCAGACAGGTCTTCATAACTTTTCCTTCAAAATACTGAAACTCTCGATAAAATGCTCAACTTCCAAAAAATCAGAGAACATTCTCAAAAATTTTATGTGAAATTAAACGTTTTTATTATTTTGACACGAACATGAAATAATCACACAAAAGATATCGGGACGCAGACGAGAAATTTTCGGGATCGGCACTGAATATTTACTACCGCATCCATCTCTAAAACACACATACATTTATAGAAGCGCTTGCACATACACGCCTGGGTGCAGCAACTCAATTGGTTTCATCTCCCCATGATTGTCACTGAAAGAGGCGACATTGTCAACACCGTTCACGTCTACTCCATTATATACATACTATGCTAAACAACAACAAATATATTAAATAATACCGGCAACAATCACGCCCGCCAAAGCAAAGCAATAAAACGAAAAAAATTGCAACTCGTGTTTGACTTAACTCGAGGAGCGTTGATCAACTCATTTGCGATGGAATTATCCCAGAAACTTTTACGTACAAAAATATGTATTAAGTCCACAATGATATTATGTAGGCAACAGATTGTGCGGGTTCACGTCTTTTGTTGCCCTGCGGTATGAATTAAATGTGGAAAGTTTCAGTTGACTCCGGCTTAAGTACACTTGCGTGTGGCATCCTAAATGCATGAGAATACTTAGATATACCTTGGTACGTGTGTGAGTACATATGTAAATACTTTAGTATGCTTTTGATAAAGGAAATGCATTTCATAGCATTGGTCAGCGTTGATACAATGTTGAGATGGTCAGGAAAATCATTGACTTCTAATTCACTATCGGCAAGGTGAGTAGAAAGCGCCAATTTAATCTAAGGATTTAAAGCACTTAGGAATCGGGAACCTTTAATATACCATACATACATATGTATATGGGCATAATTATTTGTACAATGTTGTGCAAAAAATATGCATCTTCGAGATCGGAATTTAGTATTTTTTTAATATTAGAGCATTATTGCCCAAAATAATCTTTGTCAAATTTCCTGAAGATATTTTTTCAAATAAAAAAGTTTTCCAAAGGAGAACTTTATTGGGTTCGATCAGTTTGTGACAGCTATAGGCTATAGTGGTCCGATATCGACGGTTCCGGTAAATAAGCTGCTTCTTGTGGAGAAAAAAACGAGCGCGAAATTTCAGATTGATATCTTAAAAAGTGAGCGATTAGATCGCGTATATGCAGACAGACAGACAAACATAGCTAAATCGACTCAGCTCGTCACGCTAATCATTTATACATATACAATAATTGTTTTTTAGGATTTCCGCAGTTGTCGCATGAGTGTTACAAACTTCGTGCCAAACTATATTGTGACAAAAAAGTACCCGGAAATTGTAAATAAAACACAAAATATTTGAAATTTCTTTAATATTTATTTTCTCTGCCTTCAATGCAATCCTTTCCAGAAGTAATACCTTTTTTCCAGTCCTCGAAACACTTTTCATAAGCGCGTTTTGGGATGACCTTCTGCTTTTTCAGCGAATTTTTTTTGGTCCCTTCGATCGACTGAAAACGGGTTCCACGGAGCGGAAATTTCAGTTTGTTGAACAAGAAAAAATGACACGGAGCCTAATCTGGTGTATACGGGGTTGATCGATAGTACTCACTGCGTTTTTGGCTTTAAATACGGTCACAAGTGTGGCTCGATACGACGGTGCATTATCATCGTGTTAAGTCCATGAATTGTTCTTCCACAATTCCGGCCGTTTTCGACGGATAATCTCACGCAAACGCCTCTATACGTCTAAAATACAGAACTACTTATTGACCGTCTGTCTCTCCGAAGCAAATTCATGATGCACCAAAGCACGAATATCGAAAAAAATAATTAGCATAAACTTGATTTTCGAGCGGCTTATGCGTGCTTTTTTGGTTTCAGCTCGTTTTTTCCCCTCCACTCCGATGATTGTTAACTTGTTTGCTTGTCAAACTCATAAACCCATATCTCATTAGCAGTCATAATGCTCTCCATGAATGTGGAATCGGAATTCGCACGATCAAGCATGTCCAAAGAGACCTGTTTACGGTACTCTTTTTGAAAAAAAAAACTCAGCTTTATCGGGACGAGTTGAGCAAGAACGCGTTTCATTCCCAAAATATACACCAAAATCATACGAACGAACTCGCGATCCTTGATTTAATTTTTAATATTATATTTTCATCAGTTGAAGAGGTCGAAGGTCATCCAAACGAGGCATGTCTTCAACGATCTCACGATCATCTTTGAAGGTTTTGTACCACGGGTAGGGTTGTATTTTTGATAAAAGTGAATCACCGTAAGCCTTTTCCAACATTCGCAACGATTCCGCACATGAAGTTTGGTTAGAAGTGCAAAATTTTAGGCAAATTCTTTATATACCGACTGAGGTATACCGACTTAAACAGCTGCTGTAAACAAACTGTTTGACAGATCGCGCTCATAGTATTTGGCATAGTAATTAAGGACAGTCCTGCCAACTTAGCAAAATACATTTTTTTGAAATATTATTTACCCGGGGAATTTAATTACAATTTACGAGTGCTTATTTTACAATGTATATCAGTGGCGTAGCTACGATCTTCGCTGTTATATTCAGAAAAATACTTCAACAAATTTTTTTACAAAATTTATTATAAAAGATAAATAGTTGTACACTCTCAATGTAATAATCTGAATAACAATGAAAAATATTAATTTTTACTCGAATACTCTTCAGTCTTTGAATTTGTCTTATATCTTTTGGCTTATATCTTTCTTAAAAATAGTGATAGAACTTAAAGATGCACTTTTCTAGCTTTGTCTAGCGACGTGTCACTCTCACAGTTACCCTATGCTTGGTTTGTAACAAATACTTTTATTTCTCCAAATTTTCAAAAATGGTATTTAAAAACTCCAATTCGGGCAAAAATTCCTGCAAATTGTGTCAAAAGTGTACAAGATATAGGGCGAAAATGTGTTTTTTCTATGGCTTTTAATAAGATGTCTTGTAAATTTACTATCAATTTCCTCAAAAACCGTATTGTGAGAATTTTGGAGCTTCAGAATTTGCGTGGCTTCTAGTTCCTAAATTTGATATATGTACTTAATGCCGAAGATATTTTGTAAAAATTAATTTTTGTTCGAGCCACCTCATGAAACTTGTAGGTAGGTAGATACAGGGGGGCGGCAGAACATCCTTGGCCCGGGCGCCCGAAGTTGTAGCTACGCCACTGATGTATATGTATATACCCTGTTCAGGGTATAAAAATATAGAATGTGCAAAGATACGCTTCGGAAAAGTTTACCAGTACTTGAAACCAATTTACATCATCAGTGGCAATTTCCTATTAAACTATGGAAAATTAAACTAAAAATAAACGACAGCTTGAGATTGCTTTTCGAGAGTTTTTTCAAAGTCTGTTGTACTTAGTAATAAGTTAATTTGTTGCAGAAGCGATATTTGAAATTATTGCAACGTAATTTCTAAAAATGGCACCCTTAACTTGAGTACCTTACACCCTAAGTGCATATTACGTATATATGTCTACATATGTATATGTATGTGTGTATATCACACGTGCTGCGCATGCGAACATCACATGCATAATTCTATACTACTTAGTACGTACTCGAGCACCTACTCCGGATGAGCTTTAATTAGCCAACAACTGTGTACTTGATGAGTAGAATATAAAATTAAATAAAATTCTTTGTTCTCATTTAGTTACATAAAAACAAAAATTTATGTTTATACCTACATATGAAGAGCTATGTACAACTTGTACTCGTAAAGGATTAGTTGCAATAGATTCGATGATTTGTAATTTTACACAATTATACCAGTTAAATCCAGACACGATTTAATGCCATGTTAAGTGGTAAGAAAAAACGAGTGGCTTTTGAAGAGACACTTGTGGTTTAGCATTTTGCTAAATTTATTGATTTAGACGAATACGCAGTTTCTTAATTAACAGATCGACTGCAAACATATGCATATGTGGGGATGCTTGTCTGTGTAATTGCGCCGAAATAATGGAAAAGCTTAAGTAGACTTAAGCGTAATTTAAGTTAAGCATACTACGAAGTATCTGCGTCCATCGATAGACAGGCTATTCCATTAACGATAATATTAATAATAATAAGGGTTGGAGACATTAACTATTGATTATTTTCAGGCGATGATCCCTAGAAAAAAATTATCCACAAACAGGAATGAATTAGGGTTATAAACAGGATTTGCAATTGTCATGCAATTTCTCTGGGAATTCTATAGAACATTGAAAAATTTTTTACCGATAATAATTTGGCAATTTGAAATGAAATGAATATACGAAATTATGAGGTTAAAATACATTAAAAACTCGAAAATCCTTGAAAATCATAAACGTATGAAATCAACAATTTTTTTTTTATAAATTGTTGCTTCACATTTATAACACTTTCCATCTACTTCTACTGGAACTGCTTTCATTTTCTAAATAGTACAACAATCTGCTGTAAGTAGACCTTACTAATTTTGTGTTAGCATGCTTTTGATTGCTGGTTCTTTCCGAATTCACACGCTTGGAGAGTCAAATTGTTTACATTGTTTCTTTAAACCAGAATAGAAATTCGAAAAAATCGATTTTTTTTGCATATTTTTATGGTATAACCCTTCAAGAAAATGTCTCTAAGAGGATTTTTCGAAATTCAAGTTATTTTCCGAGTTACAGCTCATTTTGTGACTTCGACTCCAACTGCGCGCGACTAGTTCTCAAACTTTAAACTCGTTTTTCTCATAACTACTTTTCTAGAAACGGTGTGCTTGATATCTCAAGTTCTACTCAACCGATTCACATGAAATTTTACACAGAGCTTTCTTATACATTTTAGTATCGCACTGCGAAGAACTTTCGAAAGAGTTTTTTTATTTTTTAAAAAATTCCGAACCACAAAAGAACAGGGAAAATACTAAACTTTTTTTTCAAACCTCCACCATTTTGTAAATTTTTTTTCAAGAAAGTTTCGTAATGCGATAACTACACTTTTACTCTTCACGGATTTCGCATAAATTTTCATTTTAGGTCACGGAAAGGAATTATATCCTGCACACCAGGCCAAGCCATTGTTTCATCAGTCTCTACTTCGCCGAACTGCAGTTTTTTAAATTTAATTTTTTTCTTATATTATTTATGTTTTGTATTCTTAAAATATCAATAAAAAGCATGTAAAAAAATGGATATTCAAAATAATTTAAAATTTTTTTTTATCGCGTCAAAAAAAATACCTAAAATTCGGGCTTCTAAACCAGAATACCCCCTTAATTTACCTTCTGATTAAATTTGACCCGGAGTGATCGGGGTTTTTCCTAAATTGATACAACCGTTTTTAAGTTCGTGTGAAGTTTGATCTTTATATGTCGTTTAGGGCTGTTTTCTCAATACCATTTGTCAGTTAAGTTCTGGTTAACTTGACCAAGACTGCTTCTTTCAATAAAGAACCTTTTTTTATTCAGAGCTTAACTGACCGATGGCTGCTAACTAGACGTTAAGAAGTCGGTCCTTAGTATGTATTTAACAGCTGTTTTTTTTTTTCAAGGCGGAAAGTTTGTCTGGCGATTTTTATCTTGCAAAAAATTTAGTTGCTTCAAATTTTATGTTTCCAATGGAATCTCAGTTACGGAATCATTGAAAGAGTTCCAGAAGTCTTTTGAAGAATACGAGCATTCAGTGAAGCCGCTAAGTCAAGGAAATTTGCCTTATATGAGCTGTCCATTCACCTATGTTAACGACGATACATATCATGGAAAAAGTTAACAGCGTTGGCATGCTTGAAAATCGTCGTGCTGTCTTCAGAGAGTTAGCACAGGATCTCAAAAGATGTTGAGGAAGGATTGACTCAATTTATGAATATGACGTCGAAGAATTAGCGAAAAGTGCTCCAAATATGAGTTGAGGCAGAAAAAATCATTATTTGCTAAAGACATTGGGGGATATCCGAAACGATATGGTACTTACAAAAGTATATAAAAATTGGACAAAGCCTCGTCATTTTTGTATTGGCTCAGGAGCCTACTTTAAAGATAATTAACATATGTAAATGCTGTTTTTTTGTCTGTGGGGTTTAAAATGATCAGATGGTACAATTGTGTTGGCAGAACATTTCAAATTTTCATTTTTTAATTTTTCATTTTTTTCATTTAATTTTTTTGTTTTCTCGGTTACTGAAAACATTTTTTGGGTCTGCGGAAACACCGGCATACTTACATGCAGTTTTTGTTTTAGTAAACCTTTTAACAAACATTTAATATGATGATCGATTTTTTATTTTTTTACCGCATAAATTTGAAAACTCAGTTGAATTACTTTACGTTTTCTAACTAATTTTAAGCTTAGTAAAGTATTTGCTAATTCCATAAACTTTTTTTAATTTTATTTATTTTTTTATTTATTTTAAACACCTCCGTTTTTTTACATCAGTTGCACAAATGTGACACAATGCACCGGTTTCGTAAGAAAATTTATCTCAAATTCAGCACATTTTAAACCAATTATTTGTAAAATGCTTCAAGTCCACTGCATGTGACCAAGTGACCAAATGACCATGACTTTTGAAACAAGCCCCTACTGCCAACTGGTTTATGAAATGTTTGGCATACTGCAAATAATTTTAATTAAAACATACATATGTACATATATAGATACATACATATCCACATACATAGGTAAAATGTAAAGCCTCCATGTAGGTACAAACTTCATACTTCTAATTCACCAAAATACTCAAACTTTGTTCAGGAACAGAATTGTTGCGATTGAAAATGTCTAAGTGACTATCACTCTCTCTCTCTCACTTTTTGATATCGATGAAGTATTTGAGTACGCCGATAATATTGATATCATTGGCCTCAACAACCGCGCCGTTAGTTCTGCTTTTTCTAGACTGCATAAGGAAGCAAAGCAAATGGGCCTGGCAGTGAACGAGGGCAAGACGAAATATCTCCTGTCATCAAACAAACAGTCGTCGCACTCGCGGCTTGGCTCCCACGTCACTGTTGACAGTCAAAACTTTGAAGTCGTAGATAATTTCGTCTATATTGGAACCAGCATCACAACCAACAACAATGCCGACATCGAAATTCAACGCAAAAAAAATCTTGCCAACAGGTGCTTCTTCGGACCGAGGAGGCATTTGAGAAGTGAAGTCTCTCTCGATGAACGAAGACCAAACTCTACAAGTACCTCATCATTCTCGTCCTGCTATATGGTGCGGAGACACGGACTTTGACATCATCTGATGAGTTGGCTTTAGGAGTATTAGAGTGGAAAGTTTTGCGGAAGATTTATGGGTATTTGTGCTTTGGCAAAGGCGAGTACCGCAGACGATGGAACGATGAGCTGTACGAGATATACGGCGATATTGGCATAGTTCAGCAAATCAAGAGACAGCGACTGCGCTGGCTAGCTCAAGTTGTCCGAATATGAGGCTATTCGACGTACTACCCGCCGTGGGAAGCAGAGGAGAGGAAGGTCTTCGCTCATTTGGAAACACTAGGTGGAGAAGGACCTGGCTACACTACAAAGGTAGAAGGACTGTTTTAAATTTGGCTGTAACCGCTTAATCGGTAATAAGGAAGAAGAAGAAATATTTGAGTGATTCGAGTGGGCAGCCGTAGCCAATAAGTAAAATATTAAGGATATTTGTATACCGATACCAGTCTATTGGCCCAAACGTTTTTTGGTAATGAATGTAATGTCGTCATCGTCATCACGATTCTATCCTTGTGGTCATTTGATTTGAGATAACGTGATCATTGGGATAACATGGCGACAAAAAAGCGTGAAAAACGTGTTTAAAATTTCGTCATCCGCTCATAAGTGGCTATAACTATAAAAATAATTTGATTTTTGAAAAATAGTTGTAAGGAAACATTTGTTTTAAACTATCGATATAAAGATGGTTAATTAAAGAGAATTACCATATAATGTATTTTGAACTTCTTGAATTTGAAAACATTTTCATTTATTTCCAGCAGGGTGTGGGCAATACAGTACCCTTATCATCGTTACGAGTATTTGCATTCATCTAATCACGCATTGCGGCAACATAACAGACATATCGAACCGGCTAAGTACATACATTATATATTGGAATATTGGAATATTGTATTGTATCTTAATGGTGAAAGTATTCAAATTCAACTACATACTCCACATATACATGAGAACGTACTCAACGACAAGTGAAGATGGCTGCAAATTGAACCGTTTCAATTGTTAATACTCCCGTTTACATAACGAATTGAAGGTGGACACTTGAAGACGCGATTTGAATTGAGTAGGCTGCTTGCTCGGGTAAGTCACACTTGCAAAATCAAAATCGTTGCGAATAGTTTAGTTAGTCTGTGATAGTTATCGCTGTGATTCGGTATGCCTTGGATGTGCTGGCTCCGTAGCTCTTATTACCCGCAACACCGCTAAACTGGGTTACTCTAATCTATCGCGTGCGCGGTTTTAGTGTCTAACACTACTTGACAACAAGTGGAGTAATACTCAAGTATTAAAAATTTTGATAATATTATATGATTTGAATGTGAGAAATCTGCGCATGCGTACACCGGTTCGTTGAGTAGTCAAGTTGACAAGTATTTTATTAAAACAAATAAAATCGTTTAGCAAAGTTAGTAGATCGCCAAGTCGCGGACAATAGTCATCTAGAGACGAGTTTCAATCGTCGCGCTTATCCCATCGTTTGTGAATCGATCGTGTTTATTTACTGGTTGACCGTCAATTCCAACACCAAATTGTTTTCATTCTAAACAAAATGGGTAAGCGCAGCGCAAGTGTATAAAAAATATTGTGCAGATTTATAAAAGTGCTTAAATATATATTTTTTGACATAAAATATAATTTTTGTGATTTAATATTCGAAAAAATTGTGTTTTCAGAAAACTGAAAAAATTTCAAAAATTTGTAATATGCAGAATGTTTGTGGAAAAAAACTTGAGCGCACTTTTTTGAGGTTTTTTCTTTCAATAATTATTAGAAATGTTTATGCTCCTAATTTTTTCTAAATTTTTTGTTTTTAATAATTTAAAAAAAATAAAATTAAAAAAAAAAAATTGTGAAATCAGTCAAAAATTATTTATTTAAAATTTATATCCGCTACTCTGCAAGTGCTACAGCGTTTTAAGGACATTAGTAATCAAATAGTATGTATAACATCGCAAGGATTTTGTCTTTTTTCAATGCGTTGCTTTTGTTATATTTTTAGATATTTATAACAGCCTCTTAATTTTTTTTTTCTAAAATGCTTGTATATATTTATCCAAATTTAATTCACTTAATGAAGTTGTAAAGTGCATTTTTAATGGTTGTTTTGAAAATTCAAGTTTGGTATGAATAAATTACCAATGCATATTGTGTGTGCAAAAGGTTCAATGAGTTTAGAAATTTTTTAAGTGGATTTCAGTACAAAAATACAAATTTCTTTGGTGTTAATAGCTTCTTGATTAGCACGATAATGATATAACTAGTTAATTTCTATTTATCGAAAAGAGAATGAGCATCGCCTTGATTTCTGAGCGGCTTTGATGTGGTTTTTTGGTTTCGGCTCGTTTTTTCCCTCCACTCCGATGGTTGTTGACTTGTTTGCATGTCAAACTCATAAACCCATGTCTCATCGGCAGTTGTAATGCTCTCCAAGAATATGGGATCGGAATTTGCACGATCATGCATCATCAAAGAGACTTGTTGACGGTACTTTTTTTGAAAAAAAATCAGCTTTATCAGGACGAGTCGAGCAGGAACGCGTTTCATCTCCAAAATATCCACCAAAATCGAGCTCTCTTGCCATCTTTCTAACACTTGCCTGACGATTTTCAAACACCATTTACTTCATCTTTTTAATATTTTTATCAGTTGAAGATAAAAATGGAACGAGGCATGTTTTCAACGATCTCTCGCCAGCCTTTGAAGGCTTTGTACTACTCGTAGGCTTGTGTTTTTGATAAAACTGAATCTCCGTAAGTCTTTTCCAACATTCGCAATGATTCCGAACATGAAATTCGGTTAGAAATACAAAATTTAAGACAAATTTGTTGTTTGATATTTATATGTTGGAAATCGAGAAAAACTCCGAGGCCAAGCCAGGAGTTCTCAAGACGATCCGGTGCTCTACAAAAAATGTTTGCATATTTTTTCAGCATTTGATGAATCGGGGGACCGTACCCCTATATCCTCCCCGGCCAGGGTTTTCTCTCTACGACATTGTGACTTATAGGGAGAGTGGTCAGAAAAGGTGTAACTAAATACCTAACTATTAAAACCATAGAGGAAAAATTATACGTCATTTGAGACGAGTTCTTAAAATAAACTAAATTTAAATTAAAAACAATCATTACTTAAAAAAAATAAACACCGCTTAGCGACCCGATTTGGTGCGAAGTAATAAAGAGAACAATGGAAGAAAATGAGAATTAAATACTGTTTAGTATTTGTTTTTATTCTAAAAGGACTTTATACTGATTGCTGAAAAAAATAAAACATTTTCTAAAAAATTTGTAAAAAAAAATGCAAGCTGGGATTGTAAAATAGTACCTACATTATGTTGGGCTAAATCACCCCAAGCCAAAATATTTTTTTTAAATGGTGAACTTTTCATTGTGACACCTCTCACTTGTATTAAAATTTAATTATTTTCTGAATAAATTAAAGTTGAACAAATTAGTTGAACATGTAAAAAATATAATTTAAAATCGTAACTGGAGTATTTTGTTGCACAAATCACAATCTCTTAAAAACTATAGTGTATATAACGTCCCTTCTAAAGTTTTTGCTGGCAAAAGCAAATTAACCCTTTACTTTTGGTAAACATGAATGTGTATTTAAAAAACAACAAAAACTGCATGAATAATTTTATTCCCACAGCACTTTATTAAGCAGTTATATTTCAATACATACATACATATACGAGTATATATACATAAGTACAGGGTAAACCAAACAACATTTTGTTTTTTTTTTTTAATTTATGATAATATAACCAAGCAAATTTTATCCTGAGACTTTTAGTTTAAAATTTTATAACGTTAATATTTGAAAAAAAATCATTCATCCTTTTATTTTCTTTTTCAAATTGTCATTATTTTGAACTAGTACAAAGTATATCTACGCAAGATGCCGCCGCGGTTAACAAATTTCGGGGCCCGAATGCCTACACTTTCACCGACTGCTTGACATTAACAAGTAAGTAAATCCTTCATCTACATATATAACTGTGATCCACTATATTACTACTTCACAAGCACCTAATTTTGTCAATTTAATTTCTTTGCAGACATTGGCAAATTTAACTACTTTTTAATATTCATCTCCGGCATGGTGATGGCCACGCTTTTGCTGGAAACCTCCTCAATGGGATTTATTCTACCAATTGCACAATGTGATTTGCAATTGACGAATGTGGATAAGGGTGTTCTTAGCGCCATAAGTTTTCTAGGCATAATAACGAGTTCGCATTTGTGGGGGTTTTTGGCAGATACGAAGGGTCGTCGCAAAGTAATGAGACCCACGCTGTTGGCCACATTTACGATTACAATACTCTCAAGTTTCGCAATCAATTATTGGGTTATGGTTTTACTGCGTTTCTTTAATGGATTTTTGTAAGTACATACATATGTCTCTCATGATTACAAGTAGTGAAAAAAGTAATATTTATAAATAGTATTTACTGTACTGTATTCGCGCCAATTCGATAGTCCAACTGAAGCATAATACATATTTACTACCTCTGATAGAGTTAATGGAGGGGTTAGGGTTTCAAGGTAAAAAAAATACTTTTTTTTACTAAATTATTTCATAAATATGAATTGAGTAATTTTATTCGGACTTTTGTACATTATTGAGCACACTTTTGACAATATAGGATAATCGAATCACACTTTAAAGCTCCGACTCTTGAATACAATATTTAAATTATTTATCTCTTAATATCTTCTAAAGTGAATGAACACTTTTCTAGTATAATTTTGAAATGCTTTTTTGGCAAATTACTCTAGTTAATTCTTATCTTGCAATCATGAACAATTTTTCATTCGCGTTCCTTCCACATTTTTTACAGTTTGGCTAGCACTGCAACAATTTACGCCTATCTTGGTGAATTCCATACAGATAAAACACGCTCACGAGCTATTATGGGATCAGCATTCATATTCGCACTTGGCGCAATGATTTTACCAATGATCGCTTTTCTAGTCATTAATCGAGATTGGGTGCTGCCTTTGTCATTTCTGGGCATAGATTACAAGCCTTGGCGTCTATTTATAATCGTATGTGGCATTCCAGGATTTCTTTGTGGATTGTCGCTCTTTGTATTACCCGAAAGTCCAAAATTTCTGCTTGCCATTGGAGAGGAGAGCAAAGCAATTGAAGTATTGCAAAAAATGCACCGCTGGAATGGTGGAAAGGAAGAGCTCATTGTAAGTAATGGGAATGTGGGAGTATTTTTTTGATTTATTTCTTAAGGGAACGCTTTCAATATTTACCAATTATTTCGTTTACTGACACAGATTACACATATTTTGCCCGAGGATGACGCTGCAGTCTCCACATTGAAATTTAACAAAAACTTCGATTCGAATTCGAATTTCGCACTTGTCTTTTTGCAAACGATGTGGAACCAAACGGCGCCACTGTTCCAACGCAAGTATTTACGAATCACAATGATCATTTGCCTTATACAATTTTGGTTGCTTGTCGTCACCAATGGCCTGTATATGTGGTTCCCGCATATTATGAATAGTGTGGCCGCGTTCATGCAGGAACACCCAGGCGAGCACAAACAAATTTGTGAGATTGTCTATGACCATCAAGAAGGCTTATACAATACTGATGGAGTGAGTGGCAACACCTTGAAAAAATTTCAATTGATTTAATTGAATTTTGATTTTTTTGCATTTCTAGACCATCGCCTGCATCGACAAGCTGGAGGACTCTACATATTATTATTCTTTCATCATGGAAATATTGTATGCCAGCTCATTCGCATTCATTGGCTTTGTCATAAATCGTGTGGGGAAACTATTAATTCTTTGTAAGCATTTGTACTACAAGATTTTGAAACTAAAATTAATCCATAAAAAATTATTTCAGTTATTACCTTAATATTCTTCACAACCTGTGGCTTAGTATCGGTCTTCATAGTCGATCCAGCTGTAGCCGCCTACCTCTATGTGCTTTTTTTCTTGGTGGGCGTGGCTATATATGTGCTAAGTGCAGTTACAGTCGACTTATATCCCACACACCTGCGGTAGGTCAAAAAGTGAGCTAGCAATCGAAACGCATTCTAATTTCACATTTATTTTAGCGCCATGGCCGGTTGTATTTCGCTTATGGTGGGTCGTTTGGGCAGTGTAGTCGGCGCTAATATTGCCGGCGTCCTGATGAGTCATTACTGTGAATGGAACTTCTACATTTGCTGCGGTGCTATGTATGTCTGCGCCTTTCTCGCACTTCTGCTGCCACGTAAGAGTCCCGATGCGGCGGTCAAAAGTGAAGCGTGACCGTTGGCTTATAATTCCTTAGTTCTTAGCGTGATTTTAGTTATTTCCGTTAATGTATCTCGTAAAGAATTTAGTACAAGTTTACGTGCATAGATTTAAACGCATATATATATATATATATATATGTATGTATGTATTATTTATTTCATAGCTTAGTAACTTAAGTCAAGTAAAACGATTACCCCGTAACCATTTAACTAGAGTTTTGTAAACTCTCACAATAGTGATATTAAAAATTTATTAGAATATAAGTTAAGTGATGTATAGATTTTTAAAAATAGACTTAGGTTTTTATAAAAATATGGATTTTTTATATGCGATTATATGGTTTTCTAGGAAAGGAAATAAAAATTAAAATAAATTTGAAAATATTTGTGCCCAAAACTAATTTAGATTTGGAAAATTATATTCAAAATCGTAGCTCCAGCCATTTCTCCTTCTTCTTTATTGGCGTAGACACCGCTTATGCGGTTATAGCCGGGTTTACAACAGCGCGCCAAACGTCTGAAACCTCGTTTGGTTCGGAGAGGTCCTTCACTGACGGAGCTTTTGATATTGCTCAACGTCAGTTTACACAGACGTACTAGTTTTGCGGGGATACCAAATTCAGACACAGCAGCATAAAGGCAGCTTCTCTTCGGATTGTCAAAAGCAGCTTTGAAATCGGTGAATAGTTGGTGTGTGTCGCGGGTCTTTTCCAAGATTTGACGCCTGGTTAATATCTGGTCAGTTGTTTATTTTCCAAGCCTAAGCCACACTGATAAGGTCCAATCAGGTTGTTGACGGTGGGCTTTAATCTTTCACACAGTACGCTCGATAGAACCTTATACGGAATGTTGAGGAGGCTTATCCTATAGTAGTTAGCTCAGATTGTCGGGTCTGTCTTTTTATAGATTAGGCAGAGCCTAATTCGCCGCTTTGTTGTCAGAACATGTTAGACGGGTAATTACTATTCGAACTTCTTCATGCGCGGGTAAAGGAACGTCCGCTGAATCGCCATTTACTCTTTCAAATTTTTATTTTGACCGTGTTGTTACTACGTTATGTTACAATGGAGACCATGATCGTGCAAAATGAGAAGAATATGAATGTATTTGAAAACTGATCGAACTCAATATGAAGCGTTTTTAGGAAGCGTTTCTTCAAGCTAAGTTTTGTTCAATCGTTAATTTCTCGTGACGGTTCTGACAAAAACATGGCAACGATATTAGACGAATCTGATTTTTTTTTACTTAAATTCCAGACTTTACTTAATTTCCGGACTGACTGACAGTTTTTCACTGACTTCTGGAATTTAAGTAAAAAAAAATAGACAGAGAGGCATGGCAGACGGCGAACTCCTGCTCATAAAGTAATTCTAATAATGAGAAAAGAAACTCTTGTCTAGAGAGTAATTTAATACTGAAAAACTCTAACTGAAAATCTCGAAATATTTACAATCTCTAGAATAGATAAGATTAGATTGGATTGATAGACGAGGAATGCGCTGCGACTTTAGGTCTATTGTGCTCTCTCCTAAATCACAAAGACTCACCAAGCCCCGGCATATTGATAAAGTCCAAAATACTGTGTATACATATGTATATGTGCTAGCGAGGCGATGTTGTCCCTATTTGAAAACATGGATTCAAAGACCTACAACCTGCATCTTTAGACCGCTATGCAGTTTATTAGCAGGTGTTGTGTTCCTGTCGCAGAACCGGCAATTTATGCGAGGTTGTTGTACAATCTCTCACCGCATAATATTTCTTAACTGAAGCCTTTTTTGTGAGATAAACATATCTTCAAATTTTATGACTCTTTAAGATCATTAACAAAATTCATGAAAATCGGAGCTTTTAAAAAATGGCCCAATTTTCTACAAACAAACTGCCTATGTATAACGATTCGTTGCGAAATTGGGGTTAGCTAACTATTTTGAAACCATCGCTTTTGTAGAATCGTGACACATCTTGTTATATTTAGAGGCATCTCTATTGATAATCTCAAAAATGCTAACTGGGTGTACAAAATATATGCGAGTTAGAACTGGTTCGTTAATTAATAAAATTGTATTTAATTCAGATTCATTGCAGTTGCTTAAATATTGGCTTGATAAAATAAATATATTATATTAGGAAGTTAGTAGATATTTGACTGTGCATTCAGAATAATCAAATTAGGATTGGTCCTTTCAATTAAGGCGCTCAGTGTTGCTATAATAATTTTACTTGTTTTCATGAAATGGGTAATTAATGTGCATATATTTATGAAAATATAAACAGATGATAATCGCAATTAGAAAACATGAATATTTCTTGCCGCGAAATGTTACTATGATATTTATATTCACACATACAAATAGTGCTTAAAGTTCGAAGTAAAAAACGGCAAATTTATCAATAAAAAAAATAAACAAGTTTTGTGAAGAGAAATTTTGCATTCGTTGTTGGTGGACTATGTGATCATAAATTGTATAGTGTTTGCAAAATAACTCGAAATTTTTTTTATTAATATAAATGAATAAAATTAATGTGAAATTTGAGATATAAATAAGTTTGTTCCCGAATGGATAAATATCACTAGCTAGACAAGTTTATGCTGGAAAAGCATTTCTCAATTGAAAAAACTAGCAGAAGAGCACAAATTGAGAGCGCAAGAATCAGAGAGAACTGCTGGTTTCTGCTAAAGAACCTTTTGCTAGCAAAAAGTCAGCAACTCTTTTATGAAGAAGCAAGTCATATCGAGAAACAAACAATATTTAACGCATTTATTTTAATTATGTTCAGTTTAATAGTTTTGTGCAACTAAAAATTTAATCGGTTAATTTTCAAGTGTTAATATGCGATTATAAAGACCAACGTTCTGATATTTTATTGCCAATTTTTGCTTGTTTTACGAGCTTTTTTTTAATTTTTTCCTTTTCTTTTTGAGAGTAAATTTTCCCATTCCTCTCCTTCCTAATGGCTTGCAGCTACTAGTACTTCAAAAACAAACCTACTAATTATCCGTTATTTGAGTTAAAAGTGGTGATCTATTTCGAGGTTCCCTATTTTTTTTAAGTAAAAACACAGAAACTTCAAACTTATTGGGGAATGTTTATTATCATTCGAAAGAACATTCTTTGGCATTTATTTTTTGAAAGTTATGTTTTTCAAATGTTGTCCGCGGCTACATCTCAGACGGTCCATTCGTTGAGTCCAATTTTCGATAACTCGTTCGAGCATTGACTGGCGAATGACACGCATGATGTTTGGCTTGAAGTCATTAACCGAAGCGGGATTGTCCGCATAAACTTTAGACTTTACGTGTTCCCACAGGAAAAATTCCAACGGTGTGATATCAGACGATCTTGATGGCCAATCGACCGGCCCAAAACATGAAATTATCTGCTCACCAAAGTGTTCTCTAAATAAATCCATTGATTGATGCGATGTGTGGGAAGTGGCGCCGCCTTGTTGAAACCAAATGTCGCACCAAACCGTAACGTTTTCTGAATGAAATGGCAGCTCTTGAATCTTTTCACCGTCTTCGTGTACACTCTCAGCTACGGCTGCTATATTTTCTTCACTGCGTGCTGGTCGTGGTCTATTCGGTCGAATATTATTCAATTATGAATGCTGGATCTCAAGATAAGTGATGGTGTTGCGAATAGTAATAAATAGTTGGGCGAAGTTCGGGGAACACATTCTTTACAGAAAGTGAATATTCGCAATAAAATTGAACGATTTATGAACGTTGTTCAGGCGTAAGTCTTTCCATGATGAAATGTCAAACAATACTGAACAAAATAAATAACATGATCAACCGTTAAACTCTTAAAATTTGAATGACAACCAGCTGGTGAAATATTATTTAACATAAATATTCCTTTGAATTTGCTTAAGTTCTCTTAAATACAAAATTTAAATTAGTTAAAATTGTAACCCTACCTCTCATTACTTGTTTACTATAATTATTTCTCAATTTCTACATCCCATCCACTGCTAAAACATGAAAAAAATATAAACAGCCACAACAGTTTTCACACAAGATGCCAAAACAGTGAACCGGGTTCGAGAGCCAGGTACCTACACCTTCACTGAAGCATTGGCTCTAACAAGTAAGTAGAGAAATAGAGCATAAAATGTAAACTCTCATACACCTGGAATGTTTCGCCCGCAGATTTTGGCAAATTCAACTATGTTTTGATTTTCATCTCCGGCTTGGTGACGGGCACACTGGTGCTGGAGACCACATCAATAGGCTTTGTGCTGCCCATCGCTCAATGCGAATTGCAACTGACCAATCGCGACAAGGGTATACTCAGCGCCATCAATTTTGTGGGTATAATCGCTAGTTCACATTTGTGGGGATTTTTTGCTGATACCAAGGGACGTCGACAGGTTTTATGGTCCACTTTGCTGGCAGCTTTTGTGTCCACTGTTTTCTCCAGTTTTGCGCACAATTTTTGGACGATGGTTTTACTGCGTTTCATCAATGGATTTTTGTGAGTATCAGTATTTTCTCAGTATCGAGCAAAGATATAGCTCAAATGATTTTGTTTTTAACTGTGAATGAATGGCTTATTTATTGATATTATTATTTTTTGAGTTTCGGCTCGCAAAACTTTAAATACGTTTTCCTCGTAACGCTGTTTTAAGAGCCGATGAGGAAACTTTTTATGAAACGTTGGAACGATCAACATTTTCACACGATCTTTTTAGATATGTATATCATTTTTGATAGTAATTTTGATGTTTTAAGCCACTCTTTATGTAAACTGTTTCACAAAAAACGAGCGTTTTGGAAAGCTGCAAAAATCAAAATTTTGTTTAGTTCTTCGACAATATAAGGTTATGTTAGGCAGTTCATCTCTTGTAAAAATACAATTTTTTGGTTTTGGGATTTGAGATAATTTCTGGAAGAAAAATCTTCCTCACTGCAAACACAGGTTTTTGGCGGTGCACCTGGAGATCGGCTACAGAATCAAGGGAACACAAAATTTTTTTTAAATGAATCATCTATTATAAATGTAATTAAATTATGTAAACATTCTACTTGCAAGTAAACATAACCCCTCAAATAGTTCTTTCAAATTAGCAAAGCTCTATAGGTATGTATTTATAGAAATAGTTCCCTTGAAAACATATAACTATCAATTGTAGTAAATTTCATTAAGAATTTTTCACTTCATATATATACATATATGTATATTTAATCGATTAGTGTGTCCAGCACTGCTATCATTTACGCTTACCTCGGCGAATTCCATGCACCAAAAACACGTTTCCGCGCAATTATGTGCTCAGCAGTCATATTTTCCGTTGTTGCGATGCTTCTGCCGATGATCGCTTACTTGGTGATAAATCAAGATTGGGTTTTGCCTTTAACATTTCTACGCATAAACTATAGACCATGGCGGGTCTTTTTAATCGTATGTGGTGTTCCCGGATTACTTTGCAGTATTATAATTTATATTTTGCCCGAAAGTCCAAAGTTTTTACTGACGGTCGGTGAGGAGACCAAGGCCATACAGGTGTTGCAAAAAATGCACCGCTGGAATAATGGAAAGGAAACACTTAGAGTAAGCTAAACAATTATAATATATGTATATATGTATACTCTTTTCACGAACAAAATCCTTTTTATGATTTATACACTATCGCTCTCACAGATTACACATATTCTCCCAGATGATGACACCTCGTTCATAACACCGAAATTGAACAACTGCGATTCGAATTCGAATTTCGCACTCGTATTTTTGCAAACGATGTGGAGTCAAACTGCGCCACTATTCCAACGGAAATATTTTCAAATTACGGTAATCATTTGTAATATTCAATTTTGGGCATTAGTCGCCGCCAATGGCCTGTATATGTGGTTCCCACAAACAATCAATGGTGTGGTGGCATTCATACAGGAACACCCAGGCGAGCACAAACTAATTTGTGAAATTGTCTATGACCAGCAAGAAACGTTATACAAAACTGATGGAGTGAGTAAAATTTCCTGTAAGTTCGTTAAACCTTGAAATTCTAAACTTTACTTTTAGACGATTGAGTGTGTGAATAAGCTGGAGACCCCCACATTTTATTACTCGCTTATTATGGAAATACTTTACGCCAGCTCATTCGCATTAGTGGGTTTTATCATAAATCGTGTCGGAAAAATATTGATTCTTTGTAGGTCCTTCGTACACGATTTGCATATAAGTAGAAATAATAAAAGAATTTTACAGTTATTACCATAATATTATTCACATCCTGCGGTTTAGCTTCTGTCTTCATCGTCAATCCAGTTATTGCCGCCTACCTGTATGTGCTCTTTTTCGTGGTGGGCGTGGCAATCATTGTGCTGAATGCTATTACAGTAGATCTATATCCAACACACTTGCGGTAAGCCCATACATAGAAAGATTTACTTAAGCAAATTCCAATTTTTTCGTAAAAATAGCGCCATGGCTGCATGCATATCACTTATGGTGGGTCGTGTTGGAAGTATAGCCGGGGCCAACGTTGCTGGAGCTTTGATGGGTCAGCACTGCGAATGGAATTTCTATATCTGCTGTGGAGCTCTGTTCATTTGCGCTTTTCTTGCTTTACTGCTGCCACGTAAAAAAGTCCATGGTGAATCGTAAACAGCTTGTAAATTTTAAAAACTTTAGGCAAAGCTCTTGGTGAAATTATGGAAAGCACATCTTAACTTCAAAGCAAAGGCAAAAAACAGTTATTATTTATTTTATACAAAATGTATGAACTTCTTAAAAAATAACTAATAAATGTATATTAAAATAATAATACGACAATTATATTCAGATATACCTATGTATATACCATCTGATCAACTTTGACCCGGACTTACAAAAAATACATTTTCATGTATTCCAATAAAAATATTTTTTATAGTCTTCAAAATACGCTCGAATTTATTTCGGTTTCGACTCATTTTGTTGAAGAGTCATTTTAGACAGTTTCGACGTCATATTCATAAACCCACGTCTCGCCAACTGTAATGATGCCTATGATGAGTGTAGGGTCTGTAGCTACGCTGTTAATCATTTCTCTTGAGACCTCGATGTCATTTTTACAAAAGATTCCGGTCGTTTGGTAGAATTAAAATTCGATGGAATGATCTAACAGATTGCAAAACTGCAAAGCTCATGTGCAACTCGGTTGACGAAAATACACAAAGTTCCTACTCACTCTTGATTAAAGAGACTGTAGGAACATATGTATATGAGAAACATCAAGAACAGGACACCAGGGAGGCAATGGAGCATCTCTTGTCTCACACGTGCAAGTTAACGCTTCAAACATTTGGGGACTTACGGTACGAAACACTGGAAGATGTGTCGATTATGAGACCGGAGATCTTAATACAATTCACCATAATCGCAGGCATCCTGAAGGATAACTACTTCTCTTGAACTACGTAACAGCACTCCATCTGGCATCCCTAAGGACCAAAACTGGTCTATACGTGGCTCTCAAGCATACCATATTAACCAAACCTCACTTTGGTACGCGAGGATGGAGTCATGTGTAGAAGTTCACGCAAGTGAGGAAAGTTCTCTGATCGCCATTCACTTGGGAGTGGCCAGAAACGATTCTTTTACACATGGCTCAAGCAGCTCACTACTTCCGGTCTTTGACCAAGTATCCTCTGGGTAGCCTAAGAACATCTGTTCGAAGGCGAGCTAATGTGAGAAGGCGAAACATCCCCTACATAGGATTGTGCGCTGGGTTTGGGACCGGCCACGTAAAAAAACACCTCCAATGAAAGGAAGCAACAAGCCTCGGATGAGAGACCCCAATTTTGATGACGACCATTGCAAACTTTGGTACGCGTCGTTAGGTCTGCTTTCTCCAGAATAAATAAGGAAGCGAAGCAAATGGGTCTGGTAGTGAACGAGGACAAGACGAAATTTATCCTGTCATCAAACAAACTGGCGACTTGGCTCCCACATCACTGTTGACAACGTCTGGTGTGTTTAACGTGGGTACCTGCTGACGACAGCCTTACTCCACGGCGCTCAAAAGCACAACGGATCAATACAACGCAGAATAACTCTTGCCAACAGGTGCTCCTTTGGGCTGAGTAGGCAATTGAGACGTAAAGTCCTCTCTCGAAGAACAAAAACAAAACTCCATCACTCATTATTCCCGTCCTGCTATGTGGTGCAGAGGCATGGACGATGACAACATCTGATGAGTCGACGTTACGAATTTTTGAGAGAAATATTCTGCGGAAGATGTAAGGTCCTTTGCGCAATGGCCACGGCGAATACCGCATTCGATGAGCTGTACGAGTATTCGACGTAATACCCGCCTGGGGAAGCAGAAGAAGAGGATGACATCCATTCCGTTGGGAAGACCAGGTGGAGAAAGACCCGACTACACTTGGAATCTCCAATTGGCGCCAAACAGCGAAAAGGAAGAATGACTGGCGCGCTGTTGTTAACTCGTAAGCGGTGTCTACGCCAGTAAAGAATAAGAAGAGCTTTGGTACGTAATCTAGCTTGACACACTTCATCCACGCTTCGTCCATGAAGCAAAAATCAAATTTTTTAATAGTAAAAAGAAAGTTTACTAACTTATGGAGATCAACCTTTACACGGACATAAAAAACGAGTCCGGACATAAAAAATGCCTGTACCAATATTGGAACAAATCGATTTGATTTACACGTGCAATTTCAGTGAGCCATTCCCAGTTAAATTTGATCAGAGAGTGTCTACTAGTAGAGAATTGAACGAATTCCCACAAAAAATTAATAGAGCATAAAGACGAAAGTTCATTTTTGTTTACAAACAACAAATTTACAAAAATGAGAGCAAACATTCATGATAATTGATGAGTATGTTATACTTACATATGTACATATGTATATATTCACATTTTATCAGTACATACATATGTACATATGTATGTATGTACATACTGCTGAACATTCTGTCTGGAATTCTGTTTACACTCACACTAAAAACGAATCATGCAAGCTTAAATATTCTAATTTTAGAAATTGTAGTTAGTTGTTAGGAGGATTAGTTGTTGGTTCCGGATTGATAATCATATCGTCAAGGGGTATCAGTTTCGCACACAATTCTTTTGATAAGCTTATGTTATGAATAACAGTATAGCCAATAATCTACAATTGCTTTCGTCTAGCGCTCGGAGGATACTCCATCGATAGTATTTCAGCGTAATGTAGACGAGTTGTCGAAGACCTAACTTACAAATTTTTATACAGCAGGCAGTAACGATTGACGCTTAACAGTGATCACAATTATTAAAAATGTTATGTTCTCTGTTGTTACTTTGTCTTTCAAGTAAACAGCTGAACACGTTTCATCGTGTTTGTGCAATCTGACTACGGCTTGTCGGGAAAAGCCTTTACTTTGTTGGTGATGTAGAAATTTCATATACATACATACATATGTAAGTCGATTATTTACATACATATGTATGTATGTGCCTTCATGTGAGTATCAATTTTTGAGCGATAAATAAAGAATTATTAAAACAATCAACATTGATATAACATTTGCAGGAAAATGATCGAAGGTAAATAAACGAAGGTAGTGCTTAAACTTTCTATTTCTACTCACAATAAGCAGGTGTTACCTGGAGCGCCGTCCAAAAAACGGGTTACTTTTTACAGGTATGTTGTTTTTTCGCATTAGCTTTTTTAAGTTCCTTCGCTCAATCTTACGATTTGTGAACTAAATAAATGTTTGAGTACGCACTATAATGTATCAAATCGACACTGAGAGCGAAACTTACGAGTGTTCATTAAATACTCTAATGCACTTTGCGAAAATGATTTTCAAAGAGAGTATTATGCAGTTTGCTCACTAACAAAAAACGATGTTAAACAAATTCAGAACAAAAAAGTTTTAACTTTCACAGTTTCTATAGATTCTATAGTATAGAAATACCGGCACTAACAAACTGAACAAAGCTTTCTTCGTTAAAGTTTTGTTTTTAATTAACTTAAAGCTTTTACGTTAATATAAAGTAGAAGTGTAGAATCTGTACCAGAGAATGTTAAAAATAAAAGCAAACCGTTTTGCAGACAAGTATTTGTATATTTATAATCGCTCTATGTACTCGTAGAATGCTTAAACTACGAGTACAACAATTTAGTGCAAAGCTGCGTTATCGCTTTCTCAGTCTCATTAAGCTCAACAGCGCTCAGAGCGATCTATGGATGTTTGTTATGTTGAAAAACACTTGTAGTCAACAAGTGTCTTACGGTGGACCTGAGAAGTGAGAGATTATAAAATTTCGCTGACTACAGACATTAAAACAAATTGAATATTATCGCTGTTTGCATATTCGCTTGTATTCGTATCCTCCTTTATAGCATACCTTACCTTCATTTTCTTCCATTTACCTCCATTTTGTGTAATAACATTATGTAGAGATAACACAAATGATTACGTTTGTAATAGAAAATATTAAATATTTATTAATGACATTCCTGCTTCTGCAATACATACATACTTTGTATTTATTCTAATATAAAATTGCATTATACATAAACTGTGACACAAAACTAGCGATCTTTGATGGCAAGATTAAATACAAATTTATTTGATACTCTTAATTAGCTTTCAATACATCTTTATTTATGACACCAGGATATGTTGTGTACTTCGGTGACTTTCCGGTCAATGCAATGAATTGCTCAGCAACTTCGACTGCCACACGCACCTGTGCCTCAGCTGTGCTGGCGCCCAAATGTGGCGTCGCTACCACTTTCGGATGCGCGATCAACGCTTTGGTCACCTCCGACTTTGGCGGCTCTTCAGGGAACACATCAAAGGCGGCGCCACCGCAAATGCCAGTTTCGAATGCATCTAAAACGGCTTGCTCGTCAATAATACCACCGCGTGCCACATTCACCACCTTAACGCCACGCTTACACTTCGCCAGCGTTTGAGTCGAAATCAAATTCCTAGTCTGCGGTATTAGTGGTGTGTGTACGGTGATATAATCGGCTAAGGGCCAAATGCTATCCAATTCCATTTTTTCAATGCCTGCTGCGCGTGCCTCTTCTTCGGTTGTTATCGGATCGTAGCCAATCGTACGCATACCCCATGTCTTCATGCGTATGGCAACTTCGCGTCCAATGCGTCCTAAACCGATGATCGCCAGCGTTTTGCCATACAATTCCGTGCCACTGTACAACTTGCGATCCCAACGACCCTCCTTCAAGCTTTGTGCTGCCGGCACAATTGGTCGCGCCAAAGCGCCAATTAGCAGACAAGTCAGCTCACAAGCTGAAATGGAATTTCCTCCTGGTGTATTTAATACAACCACACCATGGCTTGTAGCTGCAGCCACATCAATATTGTCGACTCCTGCGCCAGCGCGTCCCACCGCCTTCAACTGTCCACCGTCTGCGGTACCTGCCTTGATAACTTCAGCTGTTATCTTGGTGTCCGAGCGTACAATGACCGCATTGTAATTTTTCACCACAGCGCATAGTTCGCTAACGGGTAATTTTAGTTTTGTGTCCACATTTATGCCATTATTTTGTAGCAATTCCACACAAGCTTTATCTACCGCATCACAGATCAATACATTTTTAATATCAACAGGCATTTTGAACTGTAGTAACCTCTCTGTCGGTGCGTATAAAAGCGAATGATTAGATGAGCGTCCGAGTTTAAATCGTTTGTGCTAAATATATATGTAAACGTCTGTCCAGCTCTGAGCGCGGCTTATAACTAAAGCCTTCTGTTAAGTTTTATTCCATTTATATGAGCAGGTTCAGCTTCGACGTTCACCTCACGACGACAGAATCTGAATTAACAGTGTTTTACTCTTTAGCAGAAGGGAATCTGTAAAAATTACGCATTTTATTTAAAACTCAACAAAGATTTTGTCAACCTTACCGCTGGTGGGGGGAGTTCAAACCGTCTTTCGTCGAGTGAGAAATCTTTCATTCTGATTTTATTTTTAAATTTGGAAACCTTATATACTATTTTTCAAAATATCCTAAATAACTAAATATATGTGTATGTTTATATGTATGTACTTACATATGTTGGCTATTGTTTGAACCTATGTTGTGTGACCTTGGGTTTGTTTTAATGTGCGTACATTTACAAACAGTTGCTAAAATGTATTCTAAGAACCCATGGATTATCATATGCAAACATCTTATCCTTAGTAATGTTTGTGTTATTATCTGTTGAATGCTATTGTTTTGCATGACAATGCATTTTAAGTATGTGTCTGTTTATGTATATGTGTATGTATGTTCAATACATATATTTGAACATAGATATTTAATATTAGTGGACTGTATAATTTATATTTGGCCCTTAGCCGATTATATCACCGTACACACACCACTAATACCGCAGACTAGGAATTTGATTTCGACTCAAACGCTGGCGAAGTGTAAGCGTGGCGTTAAGGTGGTGAATGTGGCACGCGGTGGTATTATTGACGAGCAAGCCGTTTTAGATGCATTCGAAACTGGCATTTGCGGTGGCGCCGCCTTTGATGTGTTCCCTGAAGAGCCGCCAAAGTCGGAGGTGACCAAAGCGTTGATCGCGCATCCGAAAGTGGTAGCGACGCCACATTTGGGCGCCAGCACAGCTGAGGCACAGGTGCGTGTGGCAGTCGAAGTTGCTGAGCAATTCATTGCATTGACCGGAAAGTCACCGAAGTACACAACATATCCTGGTGTCATAAATAAAGATGTATTGAAAGCTAATTAAGAGTATCAAATAAATTTGTATTTAATCTTGCCATCAAAGATCGCTAGTTTTGTGTCACAGTTTATGTATTATGCAATTTTATATTAGAATAAATACAAAGTATGTATGTATTGCAGAAGCAGGAATGTCACTAATAAATATTTTCTATTACAAACGTAATCATTTGTGTTATCTCTACATAATGTTATTACACAAAATGGAGGTAAATGGAAGAAAATGAAGGTAAGGTATGCTATAAAGGAGGATACGAATACAAGCGAATATGCAAACAGCGATAATATTCAATTTGTTTTAATGTCTGTAGTCAGCGAAATTTTATAATCTCTCACTTCTCAGGTCCACCGTAAGACACTTGTTGACTACAAGGGTTTTTCAACATAACAAACATCCATAGATCGCTCTGAGCGCTGTTGAGCTTAATGAGACTGAGAAAGCGATAACGTAGCTTTGCACTAAATTGTTGTACTCGTAGTTTAAGCATTCTACGAGTACATAGAGCGATTATAAATATACAAATACTTGTCTGCAAAACGGTTTGCTTTTATTTTTAACATTCTCTGGTACAGATTCTACACTTCTACTTTATATTAACGTAAAAGCTTTAAGTTAATTAAAAACAAAACTTTAACGAAGAAAGCTTTGTTCAGTTTGTTAGTGCCGGTATTTCTATACTATAGAATCTATAGAAACTGTGAAAGTTAAAACTTTTTTGTTTTGAATTTGTTTAACATCGTTTTTTGTTAGTGAGCAAACTGCATAATACTCTCTTTGAAAATCATTTTCGCAAAGTGCATTAGAGTATTTAATGAACACTCGTAAGTTTCGCTCTCAGTGTCGATTTAATACATTATAGTGCGTACTCAAACATTTATTTAGTTCACAAATCGTAAGATTGAGCGAAGGAACTTAAAAAAGCTAATGCGAAAAAACAACATACCTGTAAAAAGTAACCCGTTTTTTGGACGGCGCTCCAGGTAACACCTGCTTATTGTGAGTAGAAATAGAAAGTTTAAGCACTAGTGCAAGTATAACCTCAGTTTTGTGTAGTGAGAACCGAAGTGAATTAATATACGTCAACGAGTTAAACCGAAATTCGGTCTGCACAATCGTTGGATTTCACAAAATTTTAAAAGTGCTCTCAAGAGACGCTGGACCTTTTCCTAAGACATATTAGAAAATGCTGCTGAGTTAACAATCCTTCGGAACAGATCAAAATAAGGCTTGTGAAGAATTAATATTAAATACATGAATCTGTGACATTCTGCTATGAGATTTCTAAATCACGACACATTTCGAACAAATGTTTACAGGGTTTTTCCGGAAAGTAATAGGACTGATTTTCTTCCGCCACGACTGTACTTTAGTGCGTGCGCGCACCGACTGGATTCGGTAGAGGGCGTTCCTAGTTAACGAATGAGCGGTCAGTTGTCTCCGAGCAACTAGAGAGTCAGGACAAACATTTTCTCGCGACGTGTTTCTATGAGTGGTGCAAGCCGACAATGCAGCGTTCGTTAGAGCAGAGGTACGCGCTTAAATTCTGTGTGAAACTCGGTAAATCTGGTACAGAGGCGTTTGATATGATCAAGCAAGCTTACCCAGATGTTGCTTTAGCAAGAAGTGGTGTGTATCGGTAACACCAGGCCTTTTTGGAGGGCCTGGAAGAGGTCGCTGATGAATGAGCAAATCCAAAATGAAAACGATGCTCATTGTCTTTTTTGACATCAAAGGCACCGTCGTCTGTAAATTTGTTCCTCCTAGACAAACCGTCAACGCCAAGTTTTACGTGGAAGTCCTCAAGAGTGTCAAACGAAGGGTCAATCGGGTCCGATAAGACATCGCAGCCGATTGGAAGTTGCACCACTACAACGCATTGGCTCACACCGCCTTTCTTGTGAACAGTTACTTAACCAAGGCCGGCATTCCATCACTTCCACAGCCGCTCTACAGCGCAGATGTGGCCCCGCCCGGAATTTTTTTGTTTCCGTGCTTGAAAAGGCCGATGAAAGGCAAACATTTTTAGATGACAGAGGGAATCCTAGCACCTAGCATGCACCTCGTCTCTGAAGGCTATTCCGGAAAATGCATTCTGTGGCACCTTTAATGCTTGGAAATTGCGAGGGCAGCGCTATATCGACGCAGAAGGAGCCTATTTCGAAAGTTTTTAAAGAATTGTAACGATGGACTCAATAAATTTTTTAAATCGACTCGGTCCTATTACTTTCTGTATTTCTTCGTTTGTGAAAAATCGAATTCAGCTTCGGAAGTTCGTAAAAAAAAATATTGTTTAAATAAACTGCTTTAGAAAGAAAATGGAAAATATGTTTAAACTTTTGGAACATGTTATGTTCATCGAGCGGATTGTAATTCCCTTAAATTTTGGAATAACATTTACAATTCTATATGTCTGAACTATAATCAAGCCCACTGCCATAGAATGATATTAATCAAAACTATTACCTATGCGATAAGGCCCTAACGAACAGCTCCAAGTATGTAAAGTCAGGTAGGTCAGTTACATATAACGGTGTGCTTTCGAGAGTTTACTTATTCGGTAAGAAAAATGGATTAGGTCGGTTCATATTATACAAAATATGATTCGATGAAATATACTTGTATATAACGACATCACTTACATAAAATAAAAAATAACTTATCTTTATACACAAAATACATAAAACAGCAGCAAAACACATACAAATACATAGAATTTAAGTAAAGATGTATAGACACGTACCTAACACGCCTAATGGTGGAAGCAATCATACCGTTCTCCTTATGTGAGATATTACTTAGTTCTAATCTCTAATTTGGACATGCAAGTTTATTCCCATTTATTTATAATATTGATATGCCTTATCATTGTTAAGAGGCCAATATGCATGTTTGACAACATTGTTAACAGACTCGTGTAGCGGATATACCCCGAATCCGAGTGACAGGCAAAACGTCAAAGCTCTGAGCAAATCGCACCGACTGCCACTGCGGTAAGAGCAACACAGTATTTATACACGCTCTGCCACCACAAAAGAAGTCAAACGTATAACAGAAGTCTAACTACAAAGACCGGCAGCTAATATATAGTGCAAAGCGTATTATAACCGACAAAGTTAATTGCGTTAAAATTTTCAAATTATTTTAAATAATGGCAAGCAAAGGCAAAGTGGGAATTATTGGCAGGTGAGGACATTTAAAATCATATTTCTCGAAAAAATTATAACAAATTAAACGCATTAATATTTAGTGGTCTTATTGGACGTTCGTGGTCTATGTTATTCGCTTCCGTTGGCTACTCAGTGGTGCTATACGATAGTGTACCAACTCAAATTGAAAATGCTTTGAAGGAAACGGAAAAGGAGCTCAAATCCTTGGAAGCTAAAGGCTTGCTACGTGGTAAACTAAATGCCAGCCAGCAGTTCGCACTCATGTCGGGCACAACTGATATTAAAGTATTGGTGAAAGATGCTATATTCATACAAGAATGCATACCAGAACGCTTGGATTGGAAACAGGCACTTTACAAGCAATTGGATGCAGTTGTTGAAGAGCAAACCATACTCTCCAGCTCCACAAGTACTTTCCTGCCATCGTTATTCTCGAAAGACTTGAAACACCAGTCGAATGTAAGTAAATTTATGCGCTAATTACATTTTATAATCCCAAATTGTAACTGTAAGAAAAAGCAAACAAAAAATGTGTTGCTCAACAATGCATGAAAACTAGTTTGTAGAGCATTCTAAGCAGCAATCAGCTTTAGGTAAAATATTTGGACATATGTACACATTTTCACCTTGATTTGACTTACGAACTGACGTAAATTCATTCACTCTGCTCATTGATAGGATGATATATTCACGTTATTAGAGTGTACTCTAATTGACTGAATGAATTATTGGTTACAAAAAAGTACCTGCAATAACAAAAGAGCGATCAACATAAATTAATTAAGTATATATTTATGTATGGATATGTATGAAAAAATACATACATATGTATATATTTACACATATCCGTTATATGCATAGGTATACATATTTTCGATTAGCCAATTGAATTTTACAATCAATATAAGAGCGATAACACTGATTGAACTACCCTCTAAGTCACCAATCAAATTACTAACAATAACCAAAAGTTTATACAACAATGCCATAAAGACGAACCCACAAAGTCACAAATGTTCACACAAAACGACGTCAATCATTCATAGTTTCACACAAAACAGCATCAATAGACTGCGCTGGTGAGATTAAAAAGAAATTGGAACAAATCAAATTGGTGATCTTAGGAAGAATCAAAAAAAATAAATAAAAACTCATAAATTGATTGTGTGTTTGCGTAATTGAGCGCGTCATTAATTAAACACAAGTGCCATCTTTCTAACACTTGCTTGAGTGTCAGATAACAAATTGTTTGTTATCATTTTGTTTATTCACAAAAAAAGCTATAGAAAAATAAAAATAAATATGTAGGTGTTTGGATGCATGTACACTCGCATTTTATATGGCATCCAAATTTTGATAAGATATAAGAAAAAATATATTTGTATTAATATGGCACCATTTTCAAACATAAAGAGGAGAACATGCCGCTGATCACTTGCGCTTCTGCTGATCTCTGAAATTATACTTTCGGATAACATTTTAAGCAACGCAACTTAGCAAGGTGACTTAGATAAGAAAAATATATTAGTTTTCCATGCATAAGTCCATTATCATATCAGCACTGCTACAGATTTACCTTAGTTCCGTAGTACTTATGCTCTAGTATCGTGTTGCGCTCTTGAAATGACCCTATCTGAAGTGGCTGTTCTTTTAGGAAAAACATTTGAATGGCACGGGCGCCAAGCGTGCATTTAAAGTATCGCGTTATTTCAACCGTTTGCGCAAGTGGATTGTTGATAATCAAAAAAACTCAAATTAAATTTAATTGCAAATTGATTAAATTTTTGTTATAATGCATTAAAAACACTGGTATCGTAAGACCGTATTGTCAGATGATTCATAAATAGCAAGACGGAGCAAATACAACTTTGAAATTGTACTACAAACTTTTTAAAAGACTGTTACCTTATATAAATTTGACCGTTTTAAACCTTATTAATAAATGTAACTTTCCAGTGACAAAAAAAGTTAGGTATTTATAAAAAACTATACACAGCTATAATACCCTTCACAAATAAAATGGCTTTCCATACTAGAACTTGATTTGGAATGTTCAATTTGTATGGCAGCTGTTGCTATAGTGGTCGGATATCGGCGGTTGCGACAAAAGAGCAGCTTCTTGGGAAGAAAACTAAAATACTAATTCGGATGTTTATATTTTAACACTGTAAAAAGCAAAATGATATACCATTAATTTTATTCCTAAAATAGGTTTTTCAACTAAAGGAGTATAACTTAGAGAAATTAAAATGTTTATTAATCAAACAAGCAAGCAATCACGTCCTGCCTTTTTATAATAATAATATACCAAATTTATTTATTTTTTTTAAATAGGTAATAGTGTCACATCCCGTCAATCCACCATACTATGTGCCTCTGGTAGAGGTTGTACCCGCTCCTTGGACAAAACCAGAGGTAATGAAAAAGACACGCGCCATTATGGAGGAAATTGGTCAGAAGCCCGTCGTTTTGAGTCGTGAAATCGAAGGTTTCGTACTGAATCGCATACAGTACGCTATATTGAATGAGACTTGGCGTTTGGTCGACAGCGGCATTGTCGACGTTAAGGATGTGGATAGTGTAATGTCCGACGGTTTGGGTATGCGTTATGCTTTCTTGGGACCACTTGAGACGGCGCATTTAAATGCCGAGGGTATGACCAATTACTTCGAACGCTATTCAAACACCATGTATGCAGTAAGTCAAACTATGGGACCAACACCGAAAATGGAAGGCCCAACAGCGGTGGAGATCGCGAAACAATTGGAAGTTATGGTACCGTTAGACAAGTTGGCTGAACGACGCACCTATCGTGATAATTGCTTAACACAGTTGAGCATTTTGAAGAAAAAGCTGAATGAATAAAATGTCGTGTTGAAAGTATATTAATATGAATGAAATGTAAATATATCTGTTGAATTTATACGTTGTTTTAGTAACGTTGATTACATTTATTTGAATTATAAACTCATTTAACAACTTTTTTTTTTTTAATTCAATTGTAATACATACGTACATATGTATATATAAATCTAATATTGTAGCTTACAAAAAACGCTATTCACTTATCATGTTTGTATGTATGGTATTTGTTGTATATCATGAGCTTTTTTTAAACATTTATTATTCTTAAAATGGGAGCTTCTTAAGGGATATACTATGCTCCACGCTCTTAATGAGACATACATAAATCATTTACTTATGTTGCATGTAAATAAATACTTAAATGCTAGCGAAAGAACGTAATTTCTTTTTTTTTACTATTTTATTTTAAAACACATATGGTTGTAAATAAATACGCTTAAGTAAATTTAAGTATACAGGTATTTAGTTGAGTAGGTAGTTAATCGGTTTCTTTCGAGATTTAAAGTGCCTTACATATATATTAAGTAAATAGCGAGATAAAGGATATTTTTCCAATTTCTTATAAACACGCAAAGATAATTAATTTTGCTTCATCAATAATCTAATTAATCCAAGGCAATCAAGAATAATTGATTCCAAATTTCTGTTTGGGCTTTCATTTTATCTTAGAACTACATTTTGAAATTCGAAAAAAAAATCGTGAAACACACGTACTTTTCATTGCTGATTAAAGTAAGGTTAGTAACTCTCGTTAACTCGCACACCTAATTAGGTTATGTAGTAAGTACTTGTAAAAATTCAAAATACTGTTAGCAGACATGAATAATATACATAATATTAAATTGTTCGACATTTTTCATGATACAATCACTGAAAGGCAATAAATTCGCTAAATGGCCAGTTGGAGAAATAGGCGCCATTTCGCTTTTTTTATAACGATTGTAGTCAACATTTTTAAATGTAATTATGAATAGAACTTTGATAATATTTATATTTCAATATAGCACATTTAGTACGAGCAAAGTATCCCGTTTATATTACTATGCCATTGTATATTTAACGGTTTAATTTTGCAAGTTGCAGAATAGAAGTTATTGTCAATTTTTTGTTTAATTATTATTATTAATTTTTGTTGAACCAATAAATTTCAGTTGGATAACTGCATTTGCTTTTGTCGTTGCTACTACATATTGCTGTTGCTGACATGCATACGTATATATTTTTATAAATACTATGTTGCTTCTTGCAGCTTAATATTACTAACGGCAGCACCCTAGAAGTGTTCATACATACATCCACGTGCACACAACTATTGTTACAGTTTTTTAAAAAAATTTTGCAGTATTTTCGAAGGTGGCATTAAGTTTGTGAAACACACATCCATACATATTCAGTTTTTGTATGTATTATAAATTCTTTTTGCCCAAAAATGCTTCGCACATAAAAAAACTAAAATAAAATGATGTGGAGCAGCTTGACTGTGTGGAAGAAGAAATGTATATTGCTATATTGCTAATAAGGAACCAAAGCGCACGTAAGAAAACCTAGGCATAAGCTTTATCAATCCGTTTCCTTGAAGGAGAAAACACTAAACGGAATTATGTTCAATTCTGAACTAGGCAACATTGCCACAAATTATATGGGGAATTTTTTTGTCTGCAAATATGCATTTCTTTTGCGGATAGCATGTTAAAAAAAATAGCATATTGATCAAATAAAATGCTATTGCATAGGAATATAAAATTTTATACAATAAAAATTATTAGGCGACCAACTGGAATTTATAATAATCTCATGAATGGACAAATTTACATTATTCCTCAAAAAAATTTATTTTATAATTTTTTTTTAACAAATCCTAAACTATTAAAATTCATCAGAGAATGTACTTAAAGATAGAATGTAGGCAGAAATGAGAATAAAAACAGCAGCAAATTTTTTTATATAAATAAATACAGAAAATGCATAATGCAAGTTTATACCCTTTACTATTACCGATGCCTAGTACGTAAAGATAATTGTAATCTAAGTGTCATAAAGTTGAAAAACTTTTACAACCTCAACTGATTGCAATATACATACTTGTCTACACACGCCGAACTAAGCCCCAAAATATACTTACTGCCAAAGATTTGCTAAGTTCTGATTTTTATTAAACTTTCAGGGTGGTGAGCAAAAGCCAAAAAAAAAATATTTATTTCTTAAAACATATTTAAATCAAAATGAAAATACTAAAACCGAATGTTGAAATTCGAAAAATAATAACATAATGCTCAAGTTATGTTTAACTGGTTGAGATCAATAAATTTGTTTGGTTACCACCCGCTTTTGTAACACCTTCTTCATCATAGTAACTGTGACTGTGACAGTGTATAGGTTTATCGCCACAACTAATGGAAGTTATATATTTGTAGCATGCCTTTTTTCTATTGCCGATATGTATGTACGTATTTATAACTAACCATTGATATATTACTTGCATGTGCGGTATTATAAATATAGTAGGTGTACTTAGTTTTTTTTATAGTACTAGAAAGGTTTGAACCCGCACACTGTTTATGTTGGCTTTGGCATAATATATATATGAATATTAACTTACTTTCAACAAAATATATTGAAGATGGCATGTAATTTACTAACTTGATACGTCCATTTTAAATGCATTAATTTTATCCTTGAGCTGTTGGCATAGTGTTAGGCCAACAGTGAACAACACAAGCACCTCGTTAAGCCAACCGACTGAGCATTCAGCCTGAGTGGCCTCCATTTTCATAGTTCCCTGAACGTTTAACAATTGATAAACAGCTACAATGAGTTTGTGGCATTGTAAAAAGAAGGATATTGCTTGATCTTCTGGTAGGTTAGGTGTTAGCGATTTCTGTAATTTAAAAACCATATGTTATTAATAGTTACTTTCGTTAATATTAATTTGGTAGCAATCACCATATTTCGCCCCTTCATAAGTTCATCTATTGCCTTTTTCTTTGGTATTATTAGACTAGTTCGACCACGCTGCAGAGCTCCTATCAATTCGCCAATTATTTGAAGCACTTCCTCACGAGATCTAAAACAAAAAACCAATTCAGAAAGATGTCACCATGAAAGGAGGATACGTAAAGGAAAATTACTGCCCTGTTTATACGTACTTGAATGCATAATTGCCGTCAACATTATCAATATGATTGATAGCTTGTTGTAGATGATTTGCAGCATCTTGCACCTGTTGAAGTTTCCATGGGGCATCGGGTGTTATGGACGTACGTTGCACTTGGCTGGATGCACGTTTCAATTTGTAACTAATATCCTTGAAAATACACAAATTATTTCGTACTGGCAAGTCAATTTTAAAAATATTATCAAAATTACAGCTTGAGTTATGCTGTCGCCAGTGAGCGTGACGGAACACTTTAACTGATCCTGTGCAGCCATTAACACAAACTTTTCAGTACGTTTACCCTCGTTGTCTGGAAAACATGGTACCGGAAATCGTCTTGCGCACTCCTGTAATGTTAGATAAATGTACGAGTATTAACCATATTTAGGTACATAATGTCACATTTCATATGCACTAATGTTTTACTTTTTTAACTTTTCTTTAAAAGTTATAACTGAAAAACAAGTTCTTTGTTTTTAAAGCTTTTTTCCCACTATTAAAGGATCAACAATAAAAATTGCTCACCACTAGAATCTCTCGTAGTTTCTTAAGTATGGCGTGAACCTCATCACGCATAACCCACTCAAATTCGGTTTGCTGAAAAAGAGAAAAGTAATTACAATTTAATTTAATTTTGCAGACTACAGCAATTGTAGAACGGGCGCCAACTTTTACTTATTGATTTTTGCCACTGCATATACTGATTACCGCTGGTGAAAAGAAGTAAATTTATATCACATCTTGAGTGCAATGGTTAAATCAGCGTGAATAACTTATATATAAAAAGATATATGTATGTATTTATTTCAGAAAATTAACACAGATTCTTTTGTAGTAGTTTTATTCGTTTTGGTTTTTTAGTATTGTTTTTTCCTTTTCAATTATATTGATTATTTTATTCATGATTTACGATGCGAAAATAATCTATATATTCAGCTGCTTGTATTCGACTCTATTGACCGTAACTCATTATGAGCCGACACTTTGGCCTTTCATCTTGTCCTTGCAATTGCAATTAGTTTACACAATCATTAAAAAACTTTAGTTTTATTCATTTTTTTAAAGAAAACTTACAAGATTTTTAATTTCTTCAACTTCGGTGTCTTCCATTGTTTGTGTGCGGATGACGGAATGACGTTTGACAGACGTTAGCGTTAAAAAAAGTGGAAAACCAAGAAAAAGCGCCGAAAAAACTAATGCAGCAAAAGCACAAAAAGGGGTTGCTGAGTAGTTGCAAATGTATGTTGGGAATGAATGAGTGTAATGGTTTTAAAGTAGTAGTAATTCTAGTGACACGAAAAACTCAATGACCAGTGGATTAACACATTTTTTAGCAAATTAGAAGACCAATGTGATTTTAAATACGTTTATTATACTTATTCAAATATGTCATAATGTATTTAGACATCTAATACCACTTACTATAACATTTCATTACTATCATCTCCAGTTGTGTTAATTCTGTTATTATGGCCTACAAGAGTGGTACCATGTGTTTTCATATGCCCGCTTAGGCCGGCATATTGTGCAAAGGCTTTATCACAAATTTTGCAAATGTATCTTTTATTAACGGAATGAATTTGTTTGTGTTGCCTAAGGTATTTTGCCATTTTAAAAGCCTTCCCACATACATTACACACTTGATCTCGTTCTTTGCGATGAATACTCATGTGCTCATTTAAATGATGGGCGCCAAAGAAATCTTTCGAGCAAATGTTGCATTTATACCCCGGTCGGTTTTGATGTCGCCTTATATGTGAATCATAATATACCCATACACGAAATGTTTTTCCGCACTGATCACAAAAGTATGGCCTTTCGCCGGTATGACTACGTTCATGGACATTTAGCTCTGATAAAGCAGGAAAACTTTTCTCACAATATTTACACATATATTTGTAATCACCCGTATGTCGATTTATATGAATATTTAAGCTATGTACAGTAGTAAAGCTATTACCGCATAGAGGACAAGTGAAAGGTTTTATTCCATCATGTTTGGATATATGCATTTTGTATTTATTGAGTCCAGGAAGGATATCATTACAAATATCACACTTGAAAGGACCAACATCTATTTCAAGAAAACGGATTTGTTCATAGGTGGCATAATGAGGTATGTATGGATTATTTAACTCTTCACATTTTAGTCTTCTTTTTTTCTCTTGCCAACAAATTTTCCTCATTCGAGCAATTTCCTGCTCTATTTGCGATTGTGTGAGGAAAATATCATGATTTTGGAGCGAATTTTCTATTTCAATCATTGCTTCTTCTCGTTTGTTTGGTAATCGATAATCAATATCAATTTCATTCCAAAGGCACGTAAATCCCTTATAGCATTTTATAAATACTTTTCGTTCCGAGTCTGTGAGTATACTTGGAGCTACGACGAGTTTCTTGTTCTAGGAAATCAAAAACATTGCTTAAATAATTAACATATTATTCATTGACAGCAATACCTCCTTCCTAATTCTGAGAAAAGAGTCAATATCCTTTAACCACCATGGAGTGTAGTCTTCATCCAACGAAATGGAATTTCTTTTTTTCTGGATCTCATGTCTAAGCCGGTAGTTAAGTTTTCGAATCAAATCTCTTACTTTTTTCCACTGACCCAACTTTCCTACATCTGATGCTAAACTTTTATATGCAATCGAACGTAAATGAATGTTTTTTGATGTTGGATCTTCTCTGTCCCACAATATAGAATGATTCTCAAAATTTGAAAATATTGTCTTCATGGTTTCCTTATCAAACATTTTCAATGGGTCGTTCGGCTAAAACAGAAACAATTTTTTTTGTAATTTTTCTGAAAAGTAGAGCTTTGTTGATATTTAACATACCCAGTGTTTTTCTGTGTCGCTTAATTCCTCGTCAGTTTCTTCGTAAATATCGTTATAGTTTTCTTCATTTTTGCAGTTTACCTATGTTTATATATTTTAATTTTTGTGAATCTAAATATTTAATTTATTTTTATCCCACTATCTTGTACGCTATATAGATACTAACCTGATTTTCCCTCAATTCAAATAAGTGTTTGACATTTTCATTTTCCTGGAATCCAATTATTTTTTCTATTTCTTCAGTTTTCCCTTGTGAATTACCCAGTACTTCTATATTGATAAAAACATTTTTCTGTGTAATAAATAAATTTGTATTGCATTTTAAATTTGCAAGTATTATTGTAACATTACCAACCTCTTCCGCATCAGCGTCTATCGAAGGAATTATTTCTTCTTTTATTTTATAATCCTCTAATAACTCCTGATCATATCCATCTGACGAATGCAAATGTACGTATTCCAAATGCTTGCCGAATTTATCTAAAGTTACAAACATTCCGTCACAAAATATGCAATTGAGGAAATACTCTCTTTTCCCCTCTTTTAAGCAAGTGGTGACCTCACCACACTTCTGAACAGAAATATCCATACTTCCAGTGACCAATCAAATAGATCAAAAATAAAATCACAAATCAAATCTTGAATGTATATAAGTACATATATTAACACCAATATCTTATTTACAATTGTTTACAACGTCTATGCTAGATATGACAATTTGAGCGCAAAATATTTTATCGATTATTTTAACGACTCATTAGAGCATCTTGAGTAGAGATTGATTATCGAATCTCAAAAATACGTACAATTATCAATACTTAACTTTTGTTAAATTAATTACCCGTAATCTTTGTTATCGCTTAAACTATTCAGCCTTTCTGATCCATTTCCAAGGGTATTTACCAATGATGTGCCATGAGACTTTATATGTCCACTAAGACCGGCATATTGGCAAAACTTTTCCCACATATTCTACAAATATATTTATTTTCCTCTGAGTGAATTTGCTTATGTTGATGTAAGTATTTTGTCGTAGTGAACTCTTTTCCACAAACATTACAAATCTTGTCGCGCAACATTCAAATTTGCTTTTGAACATAATATATGTTGCATATATTATTAGGACGTTTCTGATGTCGGCGCATATGGGTATCGAAAAAACTCAACAGAGAACGTTTATATCATAATTATATTATTATTATAAACGTTCTCTGTTACATATTTACATACATATGTGGTGTGACGGAAACGTTCTCTGATCATAATTTACGTTCTCTGCTTTAACTCAAAAAATAGTTTTTTTTTCTAATCAATATTGTTCTTCTTCGATATCACATTCACGATAGTTGTTCAATAATTAACCATTAATTCATTCCAGTATGTCTAGATATTCAAGAACTTTAGTTGATGAATTTTTCTATGAAATTTAAATATTATAAACAAAAACATATATAATAGTTTAAATATCACCATTATTTATACCTATGTACACTGACCAAATTCAACAATTTATTGTCAAGTTTTAAGAACGTGTGGAACGATATATTTATCGATTGTGTCGTCTTTAGTAAATAACTCGACTTGTCAAAATTTAGGAAATTTTACCAAACAAAATCAGACAGTATCGAGAAAATTCTAAAAAATATTTGTTAAACAGCTTTGTCAGATAAAACGTAATACACTTACATACATCCTTCAAATAATACAATTTTATAAACATTTCCTGTGTTTTAGCGCAAACTGATTATTGTAAGGGAATTTCGAATTCATATTCGTCATAAGCAAATAAATTTCATCATATAAAAATGTTGTTACGTTTTGCATTATCTACAATGCCCGTTCGGGCTGGATTCAAAACAGTGGCACTATCCAATGTAATAAGATGTGGTCCACTAGAATCGCGTCTTACAAATTCCTTAAAATCTTATAACTTAAATATATCGAGAAGTTATGCTCGAGGTCCAACTCGCGGTCCATATACTCGAAACGAAGCCGGGCGTGCACCAACATTAAAGGAAAAGCTTATGGGCCCTCCTTCAGAAAATGGTAGAGCAATTTTAAACACCAACACTTAACAATTGGTATACTGTATTTTATACATTTTTAGCATACTCTATTGGAAAGGGAGCAGCTGCCGGTGCATCAGCAATAGGACTTGGAGCATTATGTTTCTATGGTCTTGGATTAAATAAAGATCCAAGCATATACACTAACTCAATGTAAGATATAAAACTGGATTAAATATGTAGCTATATTTTATATATATTTTTTTAAGGTTATGGCCAGAGTTCGTTCGCGATCGAATTCACGCAACCTACGGATACTTTGGTGCATCATGCGCTATTACTGCAGGTGCGGCCATGGCAGTATTTCGATCACCTCGTCTGCTCTCATTAGTAACAAGGAGTGGATGGATGGTAAGATTTATAATATTATCAATTTGTATTTATAAATTTTGGAAAATTTGTAATACAATATCTATTAGTCCATGTTAGGCACATTTGCCCTAATGATCGGTACCGGTGCTCTAACCCAATCTATCGAATACCAACCCGGTATTGGCCCGAAACAAATAGCCTGGGCTTTGCACTGTGCTGTTTTAGGTGCTGTTGTTGCACCAATGTGTTTCCTTGGTGGACCGATTCTTACTAGGGCAGCTTTATACACCGCCGGCATTGTAGGAGGACTCTCGACAGTAGCAGTTTGTGCACCGAGTGACAAATTTTTATATATGGGCGGTCCTTTGGCAGTAGGCCTTGGATTGGTGTTCGCATCATCCCTGGCTTCAATGTGGCTACCGCCGACAACAGCTTTAGGAGCTGGTATGTACAAATTACCAAAAGTTTTCGAAAAATATTATGATATATGGTTTAGGTTTGGCATCGATGTCCCTTTATGGTGGATTAATCCTTTTCGGAGGGTTTTTACTTTATGACACACAACGTATAGTGCGATATGCGGAGAACCACCCACAAATTTTTGTAAAGCCATATGATCCTATAAATGCGTAAGTATTTACTATTTAAATATAAAATGAAATGGTTTTATTTCAAAGCAATATTGTTTATAGATGTCTGTCGATTTACATGGATACGATAAATATATTTATTCGAATTGCAACAATATTAGCTGGTGGTGGAGGAAATCGTCGTCGCTAAGCTCTATAATTGATACCTGACGTGATAAGATTGATTACAAAATCTAAAAAGCTCGCTTTAACAGTACACAATGTATTTCGTTAATTATTTTCAATAAACATAATTAGAAGCTTATGAACAGATTTTCAGTTGTAAACTTATACGTTTGTATGTAAGTATGTATGTGCTCTTATATAAATAATTAAGAGTACTCTCAATACAAATTTATGGAATCTTAAAAATATTCGAAAACCATATTAATAAAATATTTTACAACAAAGTAATTGCATGCATGAACATAGTTATTGAGTTATTATGTAAAACTTTTGATATTCATCGGTCAACATAGTAATAGAAATTTTTTTTCTGGATATATGTATATCGGTAGAAATTAAATTTGTTATTATGTATTTTATTAATATAACGCGAGAGCGAATTGAGTATTTATAAATTTTGAAAAGTTATAAGGTTAATTTTAACTATATTATTTTTTTTAATATACCGGAACCCAGCTGCGATTAGAAACAGACTGTGAATGATTTATTTGTTTCAATTTTGTATTATTGTGAATGTCAAAGTATTGGCCAACCAAACAACCGACCGGCTTAGAACAGATTGTGCTAATATTATAAACAAAAAATTATTATTCTTAAAAAAATATATTTACCGTGGACACTTACAAAAGAGATTTAAATTTTGAAAAAAGGTAATTTCTGTCAGTAAAAGATCATTAAAATAAAATATTTTCAGAGTATTGTCATGCATACATACGCAATTTGGGTGTAGCGTCTGGCTGCAAGATTCAGATCGATATAATATAATTTTTTTCAAATTTATTTTTACAGATAAAAATGGAGAAACGATTTTTGGAAAACCCATTCCCCGACTACATCAGTCCAGAAAGTACCCCTATAGTTCTGGATGAGGAACACGTTAAGAATCTTATTTGCACATATATAGACGCAATCATGGAATGCTGTCAAATTGGCAATTCGGAAGAAGACCATAGAGGAGATTTGTACGTAGGAAATGCTGGAATTGCCTTTATGTTCTGGAAATTATCAAGGTCGGAAAATACTAAAGACCTTTATCCAGCACTCGAGCATGCAGAAACTTTTATTCGCAATGCTAAATGCAATGCAGATCGATACAAAAAACGTTCGGCAGAAAGGTATTCATTTTTGTGTGGAAATGCTGGGATTTTTGCTGTTTCCGCAGCAATCTCCCATGATCTAAAACATATGGAAGAGTTGTCCGATGACTTGACAAGTTTTAAGTCTGGTATACCATCCAGCAAAGAATTTATGCATACTAAATATGGTTGCGATGAAGTTCTAGTAGGCCGAGCAGGTTTTCTGTCTGGATGTTATTGGCTTAATGATATACTTTGTGAGAAAAAAATAACTGATGATGACATAATATCTATTTGTCAAATGATAATTAACAGCGGTAGAGAATACGCTAAAAAGACCAACGCCCCATTGCCTCTAATGTACCAGTACCACGGAACGGAATATTTAGGTGCTGCTCATGGTGTGTGCGCTATTTTGCATATGTTATTAGATAGCCCGTGGTTTCGTACAGACCCAATATCTGCACCCAGCGCAGAATTACGCGACATAAAACGTTCAATAGATTTCTTTTTAACGCTCCAAGACTCGGAGGGTAATTTTCCCGTCGCATTGGAGGATTTAAAAAGTGGTCGTGAAAAACGTTTAGTGCATTGGTGTCATGGTGCGCCAGGAGCGGTATATTTACTTGCTAAAGCATATCTAATATTTAAGGAGGATAAATACTTGCAAGCTTTGCGCCGCTGCGCTGATCTGGTGTGGAAGAAAGGTTTTTTACGTAAGGGGCCTGGAATTTGCCATGGTGTCGCTGGAAACGGATACGTCTTCTTATTACTCTACCGCTTAACAAACGAACCCAAGTATTACTACCGCGCCGTCAAATTTATGGAATTGTTAACTGATTCAGAATTTAAACATCGTGCGCGTACTCCGGATCGACCACATAGCTTATATGAAGGCGTAGCTGGAACAGTTTGCTACTTGATAGATTTGCTAAATCCACAACAGGCTCATTTTCCCTTCATGGACGTTTTTCATTAGTCTTTTTTCTGCTTAGAAAATTGAAGGAACGAATTTGTTATAGTATCGGATGTACTACTATATTGACAAATGACCACAGGAGCGGTGCAGATTTACAAAGCATATCAGGGAATACTCAAGTGTCAGATATATGTTATCCAAAATTGTAACTTGTATTACTCTTAAGTTTTTTGACTTCGTTAAAAAGGAAATCAATTTTGTGACATTACAAATTATGATATTGCATGACCTTTAAAAGGGTTAAATTATCGAAAAATGACCCAAAATATGTTTGCTAACAATTTATATTATATAATATATACTCCAAAACGTATGCATAAATATTCAAAATATAAACTTACATAAAATTGCTTCGAAACGATACTTAAATTATTTGTAAAGAGAACATAATTAATATTTTTATGGTATTTACTATCCAGTTTACATTTACAAATAAAACATCAAGTTGACTTTACCATGGGACCTAGTTTTTATTATGTTCAGCGGAAAACGTTTTACATACTGTTAAATTTCAGAATTTGGCAATATACTAAATTGTCAACGTATTTTTAAAGGCAGTTTTGGTGGAAATTTCCCTGCACCAGTTTTAGATCGTCGAAAATGGTATTTGAATATTGAATTTATTTAATATACATAAGTATGTATATAAATTGGTGTATAGTAATTACCTCAAATTCATTTGTTTGCACATATTCACCACAGTCTGATTGAAGATCTTATTTGATTATTTGGTTAGAAAAATCATACCCATTGCGACGCTGTGTAGCCATTCACAATGAATGTTTAAATGTCAGTTGTACTAAAAGAGGTTTCAAAAAGTGCTCTCAGTGATCTCACCAACACAAAAGCATGTCGTAACTGTCAATAAATTGACAGCCAAAAGCGGAGTAGTTTAAGAAGAGACGAAAAATTCAACGATTTGTCTACATTTGTTAAGTTTCTGCCGCTTCGTTCGTGTCTCGTAGTTTTTATCAATTGGAAAATTTCTGAAAACCATAAACATACGGGAAACAATTCGGTTTGTGAAATTTTTTCAATGTATTAATTAGTGCGAAAACATAAGTTCGTACAGTATCCTCTTACAGAACCGATTGTATAAACGTCGCGAACGAAACCAAACGAAGAAAATTGAACGCGCATCCGTGGAAAAGCTAGTGCTTGGGGGATATTTTCTCGATTTTCCACAGTTGTGTCATACGTATGCCTACATATATTTTGTCCAAAAAAGTGACTTATATGCAGTGAAGTTTAAGCAAACCGTAAATTTCAAGAGGAACGTGTTAAAAATAAATCAAATCAAAAACTGTATATAAATATAGAGTGAATGAACTATTAGCCCTATTCTCGTTTGTTTATGAAACGTAAGAAAATCGTAAAAAAAATTAGACAAGCAAACCTAAACCAAAGGGGGTGTATGTGGATTATTGCTGCAGTAACTAACGCTAGAGGTGGGCTGAAAGCGAGAAGTGAGTTCAGGTAAGGGTTGTTTGTCCAGCAACCGGATCGATAAGGCAAACAATTTGTTTATTTGTGTTTTTCCTTTCGATAGTCCTTCGCCTTTGCATGTATTGCCATATTAATATTTAGTTAAAAGTTTTCCATATTAATAAAGATTACGCTGTTTCCTTACAATTTCTGTAAAAAAGTATAATATAGAAACATAACTGAAGTAAAAAAATAGTATAAATATAAAATTTATACCTATAAAATATTCAACTATCCTCAGGACTGTCAATATTTTGCTCGTGAAACACTTACTAAATAAAATAGTGAAATTTGACGAATTTCTTGCAGCTCATTTGCTACAATCGCCAATATCGAAGTTAACGTTTTCTTGTTTTTTTTTTTTTTATATTTTATTCGTGTCCTTTGTCTTCACAACATTGATTGCCATATTAGTTTATTTAAAATAATATATGTTATGTGAAATTCCCCAGTCCTCATAGCCGGACATCTCCCATACCTGGACACAGTGGCGTAGCTAGGGGGGGCAGGATGAAGGGGGTGGTCGCCCCGGGCGCAACGTTTTGGGGGCGGCAAAACGATCTTCGCTGTTTTTTAATATTCAGAAAAAGGTTAAAATTTAGAATAGCATCCCCGGATTTCGGGGATAAAATGGGTATCACTGGAAAGGTGACGTTCTCCAAATCACGAAAATATATATATATAGTTGCCGCTGACTTATAGTTTTAAAGATATTTGCATTTAAAGTTGAAAAATTGACAACTTTTACATTGATAATTTGTATATTGTGAATAACTTTTTCACTTATAGTATGCACTTTTCACTTACTAACACTTCACTATAACGTTTCTGTATATTAATTTTTTTAATATTTGTTGTAAATAAAGCTTTTGGAGCGCGGCGCAGAAAAAAAATAACCATGGCAGCCCTTTTCTTATTGTGCAAATGCAGAGAATTGTAACTAAAATAAAATAATTAAAATAAAGCTTTATTTACAACAAATATTAAAAAAATTAATATACAGAAACCTTATAGTGAAGTGTTAGTAAGTGAAAAGTGCATAATATAAGTGAAAAAGTTGTTCACAATATACAAATTACCAATGTAAAAGTTATCAATTTTTCAACTTTAAATGCAAATATCTTTAAAACTATAAGTTAGCGGCAACTATATATATATATTTTCGTGATCTGGAGAACGTCACCTTTCCAGTGATACCCATTTTATTCCCGAAATCCGGGGATGCTATCCTAAACCCCAGCCCAGAAAAATACTTCAACAAATTCTTTTACAAAATTTATTATAAAAGATAAATAGTTGTACACTCTCAATGTAATAATCTGAATAACAATGAAAAATATTAATTTTTACTCGAATACTCTTCAGTCTTTGAATTTGTCTTATATCTTTTGGCTTATATCTTTCTTAAAAATAGTGATAGAACTTAAAGATGCACTTTTCTAACTTTGTCTAGCGACGTGTCACTCTCAGAGTTACCCTATGCTTTGAATGTAACAAATACTTTTATTTCTCCAAATCTTCAAAAATGGTATTTAAAAACTCCAATTCGGGCAAAAATTCCAAAATTCCTGCAAATTGTGTCAAAAGTGTACAAGATATAGGGCGAAAATGGGTTTTTTCTATGGCTTTTAATAAGATGTCTTGTAAATTTACTATCAATTTCCTCAAAAACCGTGTTGTGAGAATTTTGGAACTTCAGAATTTGCGTGGCTTCTAGTTCCTAAATTTTATATACTTAATATCGAAGATATTTTGTAACAATTCACTTTTGTTCGAACCACCTCATGAAACTTGTAGGTAGGTAGATAAAGGGGGGCGGCAGAACATCCTTGGCCCCGCGCGCCCAAAGTTGTAGCTACGCCACTGCCTGGGCAAATTTCATTAACACAACGTTTTCGTCTGAACTGAAAGAACAAAAGCAATTTCTATAACCGGACATGAGAACGTTTTAATGGTCGGACACCCACACTATTTCGGTAATATTTCGCTCAAATTATCTCTGATAAATGGAGAGTATTTCATAAAATTTGTCAATAAAATTGTGTACAATTTATAGTTCTTGCTTTTTAAATTCCTAAAAATTGAGACAGTTTTTTTAAGAACAATACGTGAAATTATCACTGCAAAGAAATTGTCTTGCGCCGGTGCCGCCTGGTTCGCGGTGGCTCAACGGAAGCTTAGGGGTTAATTATCATTCATTCGCTCCCGGTTGACATTGGCTCGCATTTATTAGTTCAATAGAAATATGGTTCTCAGTTGCAGCTTCTGACTCTAAGAATGCATTTTAAACATTGCTTTTTGTCACGCCCCCATAAATCGCCAGCTCCCTTAGCCGGACAAAAACTCTGCGACGGTGTGTGCCCGGTTATGAGGAATTTCAATGTATATATTTAAAGCACGCAAAGAAATTTAAATTGAGTTATGCCAAATTTTATTATAATTTTTTTACAGGTTGTATTTTAAAAAAGTAAAATTTTACAACAAAATTGTTTCTTGAGCTTATGATCGATTACGCCCATTTGCAAAGTATTTTTTTTATTATTTTTATTTCAGTTTGGCCTTACATTTATATACTTTTACTCATTATATTCTCTTAATATTTGTATATCAAATTTATGAACGCTTATTTATTAGTTCCAAAGCCAAGTAATGGCTGTACCTGCTATCATCTAACATTTCCATTGCACCGCCGCCCTAACAATGTTAATGTACATTAGCGTGCTTCAAAAAAACTTTTTAATTTTTTTTTTCAACTCTTACCCCCTCAAATGTTGTGATTGATAAAAAATTTGATTATCTCAATTAGACGATTAAAAATAGTGATTTGGAATTTCGATTTTTTTCAATAAAAATAAAAAAATAATTTTGTCGCGGGAATTTTTAAAGTTTGAAAAGCCAACTTTCTGAATATGTGATGGTTATTTTTGAGAATTGAAAATTAATTGTTGAAATTTTATTTTGAAAGAAAAAACGGAAATTCCTATGTTAAATGAATGAGAACCTAAAAAAATAGCGACCCCTTAGAGTTAAGCTACAGCGCCTGGCTTGAGGGAGGATTTTATTTTTGTCAATCACTAACATTTGAGGGAGTAAGAGTTCAATTCAAACAAATTTGTTAAGCACCCTAATGTACATATAAGTAAACACATGTTTTTCTGTTTACCAAATTTCAAATGCCGAAATGATTAGTTACATTAAAATAAATTTAACTGCATACAAAATAAAAGTATTAAAAATGCATTTGTACCTACATATGTATGTATGTACATATGTATATTATAAATAATTCACACAAAGACCCACACTCATACATACATACATTTATAAAATTCGTTTGACTTTTTAGCATTGTTATCAGATGCATTAGAATGCCCACATGCTATACTTTATTTATGGCAATATATTCATACAGACGTACACGTATGTACATATGTATGTATGTATGTATGTATGAGAAAATGTTTTCCATTTGACGTCATCACTACTGATAGCGGCTTTTGTTTGCTGCAATTGTTTTCTGATTGACAAATCCATATTGTTTGATTATTTACATAGACATTTCATAAGTATAAAGATACGTACGCATCGGTATGTACTCAAGTGTGAATAGATTTGCTATGCAGCCACATAGTATGCACAAACAAGTCTTACCTATGTAAACGACAAAGTACAGCAGGCAATAAATTGCAGTAGATAAGTAAACGCCCCCATTTATAAAACAAAAATTTAGGTGAGAATATGCTATGTACATAGATGATTATAACAATGCGCTTATGTAGCGAGTTATCACCATTACTTATACACATGTGCTTACATACATATTTATATGATAGATATTTATGCAGGTTTTTAATAGTTATAACAGTCTACTGACTAATTTTTACTTCAGTTGTCAATAAAAGTCATAGTAACACGGCGGTGCTGTTCTTCAAATAAAGTGAAAAATTCCATTCGACATCATTTATGTTCAGTCGCTACTTCTAAAAAATATAAATGATATGTACATAAGTGTATTTTCCATATTAACGCAACGGCAAAGCTTTTGTTGAGGCATTGTGGTAATTTTTTTTTCAAAAATTTTTCTCATTTTCTAAAGTCACGTTAGACACACAGGCATAACAATACAATTTTTCTATCGGTTAAACCTGTGTAGATAATTTCAGTACCTACGTTCCCAAAGATATGGCAAACCTTATCAGTTAGCTATTAGTATGGTATAATGTTTGTATGTACATACATATATGCGTATGGTGATAAACTAAATTATCAATGAACACAAAAAAGTAACCTGTTATTAGGTAAGTGGAATACACTGAATTGTTTCAGGTTGATAGTCAGTATATGCTTCGGTTTGTATTAACATAAAGCAAATTATTTTATATATATGTATGTATATATGTAAGTAGGTACTTATGTATGTACACAAATGGAATACAATGCAACAAATAGAGTGACAGTGAAATATGTCATTATTGTGATAAGATTTCGAAATTAACTGAAAGAATGTTGGCTGCGGTTTAGATTTTAGAAAGCATTAAGGAGCAAAGTTATATTGTGTAGTTCTTAAATAAATTAGTATTATCATGCGACCACAAATAGTGTACATATGTCAAATTTTTTGCATCCAACTTTGTCCCGTAACAGCTCTCATATCTGCAGCAGCGAAATATTCCGTTATGTTTTGCTAATTATTTACCGTTATCAATTTTGTGTAAACAACACTAATATTGAATGGACACGTAAATGGCACAAACTAATTTGCATACACAGTTCCGCGTAAACTTCGATAGAGAAGCGCGATATTTTGCAGTTTGGATAGTTTTTTATCAAGAAGTATTTTGAGTAAAATAGAAAGTTATAGAAATGGGATCAGGAAAGCATACCACAATAGAAGAAAAAGACGAATCATATGGAAAATGCATGAAGGAGGACATAAAGTGGCCAGAAATTATAAAATTTAAATATTTCTCGGAAAAAAGTATACAATGCAATTAATTCATGTGTAGAAAGAACCCTGATTTATTGAGTAAAAATCCTAGAGATTCGAAAATCAAGGCCTCGAAAACAGATGCGCGGCCACGGATGCTGCTATTGTAGAATGTCCAAAAAATGACCCATTCAAGTCATCACGACAGATGGCAACCGATATCAGCTCAATCGTGGATACAGAAATATCCTGTGGAAACGTCAGGAGATGACTGAATGAAGCAAAGCTTGTTTGGGCATTTCTAGGAAAAAGCCGCTCGCAATAAAACATTTCTAAACGATTGGCCTTCGCCAGAACCCATCAGAAAAAGCAATCAATTTTTGGAAAAACATATTGTGGAGTGACGAAACGAAGATCAACAGGATAGAGGGCCAGATGGAAGAGTCTTTGCATTCATCGTCCTAAAAGCCAAAATTTAATCCAGGTTCACACAGAACAATCATACGAGGGGCAGGAAACATTATGGTTTTGGGGTGCATTTTCCTGTAGCATGGCATAGGGCCACTCGTACGGATAAACGGCAAGATGGATAAGTTTCAATACTTAGGCATTTTTGAGACATCATATGGAACCATATGCCTTCGATAACATACCAATTAAATGGAAATTTATGCAAGACAATGACCCCAAACACTCCTCAAACTAGTTAAAATTGGTTTAGATGCGGAGAAAATCGTCTTAGGTGGCCAGCGCAGAGCCCGACTTAAATCCCATTGAAACTTATGGAATGAAGTCCAAGATTAGAGTCGCCATGAAAATTATATAAAAATCTGGACGATCTTTGAAACACTTGGTCAGAAGCTGGGCATGTCACACCTGAATAAGTGTGAAAACTGGTTGAGTATGAGTCGCAGGTGTGAAGCAGTCGTAAACAAGGCTATAGCACAAAATATTAGCTACTAAATTGTTTGTACACAAAAGAAGAACCAGATAAAACACGTTTTAACTCGACTTTTACCCTCTTTTTGCAGATTATTGCCATTTTATGTGTCCATCTAATTTCACCTTTTCTACCTTTCATAATTTTTGTTGTGTTATTAATGCATTCGAAATTGAGTTTGTGCTATATTTTATATATGAGAATAAAACTTTCAGAAATCACCAAAAACTTGGTTGTTTGAAAGAATATTAAGATGCTTTAGCATATGAGAGTATGCTTAAATGGATGTGCCATTTATATGTCCATAGCTGTA